>NW_018021417.1:43336-53770 GCF_002006095.1 Pseudomyrmex gracilis | reverse complement strand
AACCTGCTATCAGGGCCATATGTAACACGACGTTACATTTTTGATCAGGGCGCTGTCAGGCTGCCTTAACAAGACCTTATCAGGCAACAGGACAAAACCTAACGCGCCCTTCTTAGGGCCGTGTTTGATTTTCTACTCGGGAAATTGTTTGATTACACAACCAGTCATTTTTTCTACTTGACGTTTATATTTTAAAAAAGCATCGAAAATGTCCGACTTCTGACGTAACATTATTGTTTCGACGTATCGCGTGTGGTCGTCAATGAACGTTGCAAAGTATTTTGCACCTCCGAAAGATTCTGTCCTTATAGGACCGCATATGTCTGAATGGACCAAACCAAGTTTCTCACTGCAGCGATTGACTGATTGTTTATATGGTTATTGACATATTTTTTCTTTTTTACACACTTTACAGTCCAAACCAATCGCGGATGAGCGTAGATTTAAGCCTTCAACCATTTCGCGAGATTTTAATTTCTTCAAATCGTTTACGATTAAATGGCCGTACCTCTGATGCCATCTCAGCAGGTTGTCATTATCACTACTTACACACATCGCGCGATTATCACTTTGATTAACAATATATAACTGCCCGCGTTTAGTTGCCGTTAACGCTGTGGAACCGTCTGCGCGTTTTACAGATGCTCCACTCTGGCCGAATTTAACAACATAACTTTTGTTTGTAATTGCTGAAACTGACAGTAAATTGTTTCTTAATTCCGGTATAAATAACATCTTTTAATTCCACTGGATTCAAATAAGTTTTATTGATTCGCGCATTTATCCTAACAGTTCCTTCGCCATGAGACTTGATACACTGATCTGCCGCTGTGTAAACGTTTGTCGACGCATCTTCGTACATTATATTAAACTTTGTTTTTGAATTACACATGTGTCTTGTTGCACTGCTGTCAAGGCACCAAGTATCCGATTTTGAGATTTCTGCCTTACATGTAATCGCTGTCATTGCATCAGTCGAATCTCGTTTCATTTTAGACCTGCAGTAGCGACTTTTATGTCCCGATTTGCCACACTTGAAACAATTTCCATTGAATGTTATGTTGTTCAATTTTAACGACTTATTTTTATAGTTTGAACTTGTTTGTTTGTCACGCCCGTTGTTCTGTTTTACAGCTAGTGCCTCGGACTTTTTGTTGTGATCACGATGTGTTTTTGCATCTCGATCGTTTTGTCTCGCTTCTTCTTCTTTTAGTTTTGTCTTGAGATAGTCGAGTGTCGGTACTTCATCACGTGACTCGATCGCAACGCTGAAGTTCTCGTATTCCGCCGGTAAGGAAGCGAGCAGCATAATCGAGAGTAGATCGTCTGGTAATTTTATTCCTGCCACTTCTAATTGTTCGGCTTTGCGTTCGAAATCACTTACGTATTGCGTCATAGTTACATCCGATAATTTTATCATTCGCAACAGTTCTTTGTACAATGCTGCTTTTCTTACAGGGCTTCTTGATTCATATACCGTCTCCAGTTTATCCCAAGCTTGCTTTGATGTTTCAGACTTGTTTACATGATTGAGTTGGCTTTGTGAAACGCTTAAGTTAATTAACGCTAGAGCTTTTGCGTCTTTCTTTAGCCATTCTTGTGCATTTTCTTCTGGCTTAACCTCAGTGCCATTAACGTACTGCCATAGATCACTGAACACAAGAACGCTCTTCATATGAACTTTCCATAGTTCGTAATTGTTGTTACATCCTGGAAACTCCACGGTCCCCTTTTTCCTGCGACGCGACGCGCCAGCGCATAGCGAACCCTTTTTTTTGTAAATAATAAAAAAACAATACATAACTCGAACGGGTCTCCTATCGTTTGGAAACTTAAACTCCAGACGATAGGAGAGCAAACGGAAATCATATCGGCGCCCGAAAATATAAACCGCGCCTGGCAATAACCCAAACTTTTAGGATAACGTGCAAGAAAAATTTATTATTTTACCACTTCGAGCAGCTTTCCAAACAAACCCGGATATCTCCGGGTCATAAAAAACACCGCTTATAAAAATTAGAGCGGCCGGCGCAAATAGAAACTCCGGCGTTACGAGCATTTTTATTATAAGCAAATAGCAAAGGATCTATGTGGCGTGATCGAAAAAAAAAACAACACTCTTCCTTTTCCCTTCTCCAAAAAATCGGACGAGCCGACCAAAGCGAGAGATCGTCGCCGATTGGCGATCACACAAAGTTTACCTAACGACTAATTAACAAATAGAAACCAACAAGGCCCAACCGAGTTTTCCGATTGGAAGAAACTCGGTGACCACTCGCTGACTTAGAAGAGTATATAAGACGGGACTCTCAGAGCTGGAGTCAGAAAAATGCTGATTTCGCCGGGAGTGCCGCAGCAAATTCGCGATAAGTGAGCATAAAAAGTTGCAAATGCAAGTGCGAGTAGTGTGCCGAGTATCCGTCGAACACCGTAGCCGCACCAGGTTCCGAGCTACCTACCAAGCCATACGGGCCGAAAGGAGAAAGGAAGTCGCAGTCAGAGATCAACTAAGTAGTAAGTCCACTCACAAATTTTAATCGGAGGTTCCACCACTTGAGAATTCCATTCAAGGTTAATACTCGGAATCTATCAGAGACGCATAATCGCCTAAAAGTATCGCAAAAGCATATTATTTTGTTTCTCCGCAACCAACTCCTTTTGATCACTCTCAACGAAAGAGCAGTTCGCGACTCCAATCGTGAATAGCGTCCGACCGAGAAACCAACTCCTTTTGACCACCCTCGCCGGGAGAGCAGTTCGCGACTCCAATCGTGAATAGCGTCCGACCGAGAAGTCAACTCCTTGTTTGACCACCCTCGCCAAGAGAGCAGTTCGCGACTCCAATCGCGAATAGCATTCGGCAAAGAGAGAGAGAGAGTTAGCCTCCCCCTTAGATCACTTTTCTTTGATCAAGTATAATGTCGGCAGAATGAGAAATCAGTTCCAAATATTAACTTCACCCACACTTTCGCTATAAATAATAATTTGCTAAAAGAACCTCCCGTTTAAGTGGAACCCCGCCGTTCGCATTCCAACCGCCGGCACTGGCGGCACCGACAAAACAAAAAATTACGTCGAGCGGCAGCGCTCGCGCTGCGAAACAAAGCGGAGCCGACCAGGCCCATTGACGCCACCCCTCCCGCAACGATAGAAAACAATAGCAACAACGACAATAAAATAAGAAATCTCAGCGATACATACACAACCTCATCGCACGCGCGCGCATACCCGCCGACACATTCGCACGTAGACACCTCTCACGCACAAAATAATAGTAACAATGATTACGCACACGTAGAAACACACACAGACACACATACACACGACGATTCGTGGTATGAAGCTTCCTCCTATTCACCTGTGACCCCCGATCCTCCTGCAGACGTTCAATCCTCCCCTGCTTCTCGCGTGAACAATCTACCGCCTTCACCTTTTCGCTCTCCCTCTCTAACGCATCCCGAGCCCTCTTGTTCCACGGAAAATTCCGCGGATCTGCACTCCGCGCCGACTCCTCCACCTCCTCTTCGCTCTCCTTCCCCTCAACCTTCCACATCCGGGCAAAAACCCGCGGATGATGAATTTTCCGATTCCTCACGACCAACCACCCCACCGCTCGATCCTAAATTCCAACATTTCTTCCGATTAACCTCCACTTACCGAAAAGCAGATCCTAAAAAAATCCCCTTTGTAATCAATCCCCTAAAAATAGATCCTTCCGACCTCTTTCACTTAATATCCACCACTCCGTCCAGAAAACTTCTCCTTGTCAAATTTCCTTATCTAGATGACATCCGCTTAGTCTCATTCCACCATTTTTATTTCATATTCTCCCCTAGTTCCGCTAAAATCCATGAGATAATAAAAATAAATCTAGAATGATTTCTATAGCTAGCCCACGAATCGGCGTCTTATACATGCACCCGACACACTTACATTTGTAGAATCCCGCCGGAGGCCCTTTACACATATTCTCGCGACACACATACATACATATATATTGTTTCGAAATGCGGCGCGTGTCGTCCACGCGGTATACGAAGATGTTCGTCGAACGATCGATCGCTTGGATGCTTTTGTTCGGGTAGCAACGGAGTTGTTTACGAGAGAAATTCAAGAGAGATACGGAGCTGTCACGGCGCGTTTCGGCGATTTGTATAACGAGCTGTTCTTTCCTTGTATTCTGTTGTAATAAAGTGTGTTTGACAAAAAGCCGCGTACTCTTTGTTTCCGCAAGCGAGTACGTGTTTCGCGACGTAGCTTTAGCGCGGCCGCGAACGCAACATTTGGGGGTTCGACCGGGATTGAATTTGAGAAAGCGACGAAATGGCTCTTGTGCACTCGCCGCGAAGAACGCGCAAGCAGAACGCGGTAGGAGCAACGGAGGCGTCTTCTTCTTCTTTACTGTAATGGCTCTTGCCCCGGTGAGGTAGGAGCATACGCCAGTCTTAATAGACGGAGGCGTCAGCGCAGCCGGCGGCGACGATGGACGTCGATATAGAAGGCGACTCTTCCATTGCAAGAAAGCGTGCACAGAGAGAGACGACGGCGGCGGAAGGAGAGACTTTGCGTGCGGTCTTGGAGGAGCTGGAGTGATTCCGGCAGGAGCGGCGACGGGAGAAGGAAGAGATGCATCGTTTGGAGGCACGTGTTCGGCAGGATATATCAGGCGAGTCGTCTTCCAGTTTGTTGTCCGGTCGGGCGGGCGAGTTAGCTAGAATTAAAATTAAGCCCTACGTGTTCGATGGGAACGTTCCGTGGCGTGAATTTTTTGTTCAATTTGAGCTGGTTGCTCGTGCGAACGGGTGGAACGACGCGGCGAAAGCCACAGTTCTCGCCAACAGTTTGAGAGGAGGGGCACGCTCGATTCTGGAAGAGTTAGAGGAAAATTTTAGTTTTCGAGAGATTTGCGCGAAATTGGAATTGCGGTACGGTGAGCGTGGAATGTTTCAAAATTATTATACTCAATTCACGAACCGGAAACAAAAAAGCGGGGAAAATGTTGCTGCACTCGGGGCAGATTTGGAGCGATTGGCCCGTCTTGCTTACCCGGAATGCTCCTACAAAGTCCGGGACAAAATCGCTTGTGCGCAATTCATCGTTGCGCTCTCTGACAGATTCGTGAAGCGGACTCTTCAATTAGAAAATGTAAATTTGTTACGAGTCGCGGTTGAGCGGGCGAGGGCGGTGAAAGTTATTCAGGAAGGTAGCTCTGAAGGGGGAGGAGATAAAGGGCAAAACGGGAAGAATGTCAAACGTTCTTCTTATGGAAATTGGAAAAGGAGGAAGGCAGAAGACAGGCGTGAGGAAGGAGAGAAGGCTGTGACCAAAACAAACGGCGGGAAGAGGAAATGCTGGAAGTGCGAAAAGAAGGGGCACTTTCGCTTCGAGTGTCCGGCTAATTTGTCTGGAAACAAGGCTTCGTCGAGCTTCCAGGGGTGGGCTTAGCTGTGGGGTGGAACACTCCGGAGAAGTTGTTCTCTGTTAAAGTTGATAATAAGAAAAATAATTTATTTGTTTATTCCGGTTTGCTGAACAAAAAACCGTGTTGTTTTAATTTGACACGGGCTCCGATGTGTCTATCGTGAATTCTAATTTAGTAGGGAAATCGCAATGTCAAAGGTTGTCGGGGAAGTCGAGATTGAGATATCCTACCGGTGAAAAGGTTCCGGTTCAGTTAGAATGTGTGGCTCGGGTGGTTGTAGGGGGACATACTTTAAATATACTTTTTTACGGCAAATATACTTGACAAATGTGTTCTAGGGTTGAACTTCTTCAGAAAGACAGGTCTGAGCAGGGCGTTGGAGTCGCTCTTTGTTGCTCCCTCGAATGAGTCGAGAATGTCGTGTTGTCGGGTGTGTGACATTTCCGAAGAAGTTCCGGCTAATCTCAAAGATTTTTATGAGCGGAATTCTGTTGATCTAAATGAGGCGCAGAGGGATATTTTTGCTAAGTTCGTGATTAAATTTCAGGATGTATTCTCTGATCAGATCGTAACTGGGAACTGTGATGTTCTGCAGGATGAGAATAAATAAATCTTCAGGATCCACGCCGAATTAAGCAGGCTCCGAGGAGGATCCCGGTAGGAATGCGGGCTGAGGTGGAAAGGATTCTTCAAAAAATGAAGGATCAGGGAGTCATTGAAAAGTCTTTTGGCCCGTGGGATTCTCCGGCGGTTATTGTAAAGAAAAAGGACGGCTCTTTGAGGTTCTGTGTTGATTATCGCAAGTTAAATGCGGTTACAATCAAGGATTCTTTTCCTCTTCTTAGAGTAGATGATCTTCTAGATCAGTTGTTCGGAAACGAATGGTTCTCCACTCTGGATATGAAAAGTGGGTACTGGCAATTTAAGATTCGGCCAGAGGATAAGGAAAAAAGTGCTTTTTTGGTAGGCAATGGGTTGTGGCAATTCACGGTAATGCCTTTTGGCTTGTGCAACGCTCCGGCTACGTTTGAGCGCTCGATGGAGCGGGTTTTCCAGCAGTTGTTGCCTAAGATTTGTTTGGTTTATCTGGATGATATCGTTGTGTTCGGTAAATCTTTTGAGGAAGAAGTAGCTAATTTGAAGAAAATTTTTCTGAGACTCAGGGCGGCTAATTGGAAACTTAATCCTAAGAAATGCAATTTGTTTAGAAAACAGGTGAAATATCTTGGCCATGTGGTTTCAGCTGAAGGGTTCTCGACGGATCCGAAAAAAATTGCAGCTGTGAGGGAGTGGCCTGTTCCACAGAATAAAAAGCAGGTTCGCAGTTTTCTGGGATTTTGTTCTTATTATCGCAAATTTGTTAAAGGTTTTTCTTTGATAGCGAAGCCCTTATTTACTTTGACTGAAAACTAGGTGAAGTTTGTTTGAACTGAGCAATGTCAGGAAACGTTTGCAAATCTTAAGAAGCGTTGTCTTCTTTTCCTGTGCTCTCTTTTCTTTGTGAAGAAGGAGAGTTAATTCTGGACACTGATGCTTTTCGCCATGGTGTTGGCGCGGTTTTATCGCAGGTTCAGCAGAGGACGGAGAAGGTCAATGCTTATTTTAGTCAAGTAGTGAGTAAAGCTGAGAGGAATTATTGTGTTACTCGGCGCGAGTTATTGGCTATGGTTGATTTGATAAGATCTTTCCATCACTATTTGTATGGGCGGAAATTTCGGGTTCAAACTGATCATGCGTCCCTTAGATGGTTGATGTCTTTTAGAGATTTAGAGGGTCAGTTAGCTTGCTGGGCGGAAAGACTTCAGCAATATGACTTTGAAATAGTTCATTGGAGTGGTCGTGCGCATGGGAACGCGGATGGGCTTTCCAGGCGACCTTGTGCGGAGTCTTGCTGCAAATATTGTTCTAAGGTTGAGGTCAGAGACGCCTTGAAGCAAGAAAAACGGGTAGCTCGGATAGGTTTTGAAGGGTTTGCGTCTGAGAAATGGCAAAAAGATCAGTTGGAAAATCAGGCCGTATCGATTGTTTTACAGGGAAAAGAAAAGGGTTGTCGTTTCTCTTGGGAAGAGGTGTCCGCTAGGGGACACCTTCTTCGAGGATCTACTGGTCTCATTGGGACGCTTTAGTTGTTTTGGATAGAGTTCTACATAAGAGGTAGGTAGCTCCGAATTTAAAGTCGAATTATTTTCAGGCTATTGTTCCTTGGAAGAGAGTGGAGCGAATTTTAGAAGAAGCTCATGATGCTTCTTCTTGGGGTCATTTCGGAATAAATAAGACGTTAGGAAAAATTCGTAAGCGGTTTTATTTTGGGCTTCGTGCAAGAGGGATGTCGATAATTGGTGTAGGTCTTGCAAAGTTTGTGTAGCGAAAAAAGACTCTGCGGACAAGGGTAAATCTCCGTTGCAGGTTTTTAATGTCGGTTCGCCTTTTGAAAGGTTGCAAATAAACATTCTTGGTCCTTTCCCGGCGTTTTCTTCAGGGAATAAGTATCTCCTAGTGGTTGTAGATTGTTTCTCCAAGTGGGTGGAGGCTTTTCCTTTAAAGAATATTAGGGCGTCGATTGTGGCGGAGGTTTTTGTTAATCAGATAATTTCTAGATATGGGGTTCCGTTGGAATTACATACGGATCAAGGTAAGAATTTTTGAATCTTGACTTTTTCAGGAGGTGTCGTGGTTGTTAGGAATGAAGAAGACAAGGACTACTGCTCTTTATCCACAGTCTGATGGACAGGTTGAAAGACAGCGTCAGACGATTTTGCAGTATTTGTCTAAGTTTGTTGACGAAAATCAAAAGAATTGGGATCGTTGGGTTTCGATGTTTCGTTCTGCTTACAGATTTTTTAAGCATGAGGCTACGGGGGTTTCTCTTGCTGAATTGTATTTCGGGCGTGATTTGCGTCTGCCGTTAGATTTGTTACAGAGCTCTCCGCCAAATTATTGTTCAGGTTCTTCAGAGAATTATATTCGTGAGTTAAAGTCGAAATTAGAGGAGGTTCATCAGGATGTTAAGGAGCGTTTAGAGATGAGGTCAAACAAAGCAAAAATGCGGTACGATTGAAAAGCTAGACACGTTCTTTTTGACGTTGGGCAGAAAGTCTACTTCTTTAATCCTCGCAGGAGCAAAGGAAAAACCTCTAAGTTGCAGAAGAATTGGGAGGGGCTTTTCGTAGTTGGTAAGAAATTAAGTGACGTAATATATTGTATTCGTCGCTCAGATAAACACAAAAATAGTGTCGTGCACGTTGATAGGCTGGCTTCGTTTTACGAGAGGTGGGAACACACGTCGGAGCCCTGTGAAAATTAGTGGGTGTTTGTTTGTTTTTTTGTTTAAAATGTTACGGATATTTGATTTTGTTGTTGTGTTAATTGAGCTTGGTTACTCTTTTTCTTTTCTTTAAGTCTAGCGGTTACTCCGTTGCTACCCCGAATCTTTCCGTTTCGTCGTTGGACGGCGGAGGATTTTTGCTTCGCATTAAGTCGTAACGAGATCTTTGTTTTTTTTAACGCCGTGCTAGAAGTCCGTTTTACTCACGGTTTTGAGCGTGGTTTTCTGTGGGTCTTGGGGCAAATGCCGAGGCGGGGTTCTGGGGTGTCCTTTCGAACGATGGGTCCACGTGAGTTTCTCCCCTTTCTTGTCCGAAGTCGGAAGAATTTTATGAACAAAATTGCTCCAAAAGGGATTCTTGGTCAAGATTTTCTCCGGTCAACTGGCTCATTTATTCCGGGACAGCAGTCTGGAAGAGAGCGGGAAGGTTGACTTCTGTTGAGGACGATGATCTAGAAGAGAGAGGGGGCAGTGTTGCGAGATGCGGCGCGTGTCTTCAACGCGGTATAAGAAGATGTTCGTCGAACGATCGATCGCTTGGATGCTTTTGTTTGGATAGCAACGGAGTTGTTTACGAGAGAAGTTTAAGAGAGATACAGACTTGTCACGGCGCGTTTCGGCGATTTGTATAACAAGCTGTTCTTTTCTTGTATTCTGTTGTAATGAAGTGTGTTTGACGAAAAGCCGCGTACCCTTTTGTTTTCGCGGGTGAGTGCGTGTTTCGCGACGTAGCTTTAGCGCGGCCGCGAACGCAACTATATATATATATATTCCCTCTTTCTAGCCTCCGAGCGATGACCCTTCGACTTATTGTAAAATTCGCAACATCACATCCATTCACACGACAACACACCTAACAAAAAAATTTGTAACATTAACCACCTTAAATGAATAAAGTAATATTGTACATTTTATAATCTTTTCTTTTTAATTAAGACGACCTCTCATCATCCACATCCTCAATTGATCGCACAGTCTTGTCTTTATGTCATAGATTTAAATCTCTAGACTTAAAAAGAGACCAACGAGCGGGGCCTCATAGGATAGAGTAAGATCGACATACGCCGTTGACCTGTCCGTGANAGCACACAAACTCGCTCGACTCTGCCGCAGCGGGTTCGCCAACCTGCTGTGCGGAGACAGAGAAACGACAGCTCACTGTTACTCCACCATAACCCGACCGTAACCGTGGGCCAGGACGTAACATTGTTTTCAGTTAACTTTTCGATATTTGTCACGCTTCCTACAGACGCCATGATTTTTTTTTTTGTTATTCTTTTTTGACACTCTTTTCACTTTTTAACCGTACGTCCTGGGCCCATAACCTGACAGGAATGCGCGTAAAAAGAATCACTCGTGTAGCTCACTATATATATATGGATTATTTATTGTAACGGTTAGTACAAAAAGGGGTACATCGAGTGAACGGCGGCGTTCCGTAGGGAAGCGTGATAACGACTGACTCACTAGCTAAAAAGAAAGAAAAAAAGGGAAACGGAAATATGCGCTTGAGCACAGTAGTGTGACTACACGGAGAAAACTGTTATGGTTGCTAGAATCACATTATCTATGGTTAGAACAGCAATTGATATGAGTTCAAGTTAAATAGATATTACATCAAAAGTTGCTGTTGACATAAGCTCATTTATACAGTTCGCACAGCCATATTTAAATGATACGTAATATT
>NW_018021417.1:37895-40361 GCF_002006095.1 Pseudomyrmex gracilis | reverse complement strand
TGAACATTTAAACTCGTGTATTTGTAAGCATTAATGCAATACTTACGATGTGTTTACAAAACTTCTTATCTTCATCTTCTTTTTCTTTTTTTTATCTTTATCTATTTTTTTTCGTTTTATCTTCTTTTTTTATTTTTTTTCTCTTTTTTAATAAATTATATTAAGATTTTTTAAATATGAAATAATATAATTAATATAATATAACATTATTAAAACAATGTACAAAATAAAATATATTTCAGTTGTACGTGGTTTCGTTAAAACTAATTTAAATACACTTTCAAAATATTGCAAGATGTATGGATCAGGATCCATCACAGATGGAACTTATAAGTTATACATTCAGGTACTCGATTACAATCATAGGAACTATTTTGAGAAAGGACAAAGAATTGAAATAAAAGGATATGTAAAAAATACAAGTTAGTTATATAAATTAATTTTTTTGTAAAAAATAATCACATCTTTTTACTATTGTTATAAAATTAATTTTTTACACATAATATTTTTTATTTAGAAGTTGAAAATGTCCGACATAAAACTATTAAATACAAGTCAGACATTGTCGTTCATGCAACGTCTGCAAAGCACAAAAATAATAACTCCAAAAAGAAGTAACACTAATAATGGCACAGAAGTGCCACATAAAATAAGCTGGGCATAAGAATTTTAATACAAGAAAAACTATAAATAATATAACTAATATATTAAAACTATAAAACCATAAATAATATAATACTAAAAAAATATAAATAATATGAAACTACAAATAATAAAATAAATTTTATTTCTTTAATATCAATTACTATAAGATATAAAATTTATTCCTCAAGTTTTTTAGTAATTATCAATAATTTTTATATATTAAAATAATATCTTTTTAAATAATGGTAGGTTAGGTTATAATTTTAATCAACAGAAAAATATGTTCTATTTTCAACACATCTTCAACTATTTAATTTATGTGAATTATGTAATGACAAAAATAGTTTTGTAATACACAAATGTTTCTAATTATAATGTATTAATTCATTCCTCGCGAATTGTCTATTGTATTACAGTGCATAGTATTTAAGAGTATTGAAGTTTTCAAACTGAATTTAGTAGTAGTTTTCGTTTTTTCAAGAGACCCCAGATTGTGTATTTTTTATCTAATATATTTTCACTTATTTTATATATACATAATATTATTGCAATTGTGCCATTATTAAAATATTTTAATATCATTTTATTCAATATCATAATGACATTTAATGGATCAGACACCAACATTTAGACATCTGTATCTGTTGATACAGTCAATTAAATGTCTCAAGTAAACTCTTAATAAACATCAATAGAAAGTTTCTCTCAGAATATAGATAACATTTAACTTTTTAGTTTTCTTTTGTAATAATATGTTACGCAATACTTAAAAATAAATATGGATTACTTAAATATAAATATAAATATGGATATTATATGCTAATCGACTCACTTATAACATTTTTTAGAAGAATAATAATACAAAAGTCACAGTTTAAATATTAAACATATTTACCATAAGTTAACTATTTTTTTTAAAACAAACATAAAACATTTATTGCTATTAATTAAGTTATAAAAAGAGGTTTAATGAACATAAAGTACACAAAACTATGATAAATATTTTTATGTATACATTTTTTTATATAAATATATATAAATATTATGTAATTTCTATATAAATATCTAACTTATGTTAAATGTATTTAACATGTATGTAATATTTAAACTGACTTTTGTGTTATTCTTCTTCTAAAACATGTTATAATTAAATCAATAAGCATATATATAATATCCATATTTATACTTATATTTAAATAATCTATATTTATATTTAAGTATTGTGTAATATATCATTGAATTACATATATAAAATTACATATAAAGCACATAATATTATTATTACATCTTTATTTATTAGATTTATATTATCTTAATATTAAAAGTATATTCTCTTGAGTAGTTGAAAGTATAAAACATTTCTTTTATAACCTGCAAATTAATTTATCTTATTCATCTTATTTACAGAAATTTCTTGTTCAATAAAAAAGATTCAATCGCGTTTATATGTAAATTACATAATATATGTATATATTTAAAAAAAAAACTAAAATTGAACAAAACTATTTATTATATTTTTAAATAATTTATGTTTAGTAAACCTTTTGTTATAACTTAATAATTAACAGCAAAGAATGTCTTATAAATTATGGTTTAATTTATGTTAAACCATATTTTTTTAACATAAATTAAATATTTTTTGTTCTAAAAAAATATTTAATTTATGTTAAATATGGTTAATATTTAAACTGACTATTTGTTAGCATTCTTCTAAAAAATGTTATAGGTGAGTCAATCAGCATATAATACCTATATTTATATTTAAGTAGTATTGCACAATATATCTTTAAATTGCTTATATAAATTACATAATATTTTTTT
>NW_018021417.1:35078-37785 GCF_002006095.1 Pseudomyrmex gracilis | reverse complement strand
CAATAAAGAAGATAGTAATCCGTAATAAGGAGCATTTTAAGATTACAATATTAAGTTTTTAGACCTATCGATTCGCGTCTTTGACAATTTTTTAAAAATTGACTGGCACCAAAAAGAAACTTCTTCTGGAAGGTATCTTTCCTTTCTATCACATCATTCACTGTGTCATAAGAGAGAAACAATCTACAGCTTAGTTGACAGAGCCTTATTATTATTTCATCTTGACTTCCATGAAAAAAACTTAAAATTTTGTATTAATACTTTGTTAAACAATGGTTATCCTCTTGATTTCATTTTTTATAATTTACCTCTAGAATTAGGAAATTGATTTCGTCAAAGCTAAAATCAAACTATCTTGAGAACGTTCGTACGGAGGACGACAGTAAGTATAAAAAAAATTGTTGTGTTCCCTATATCAAACATTTATCTGAGTATGTGAAAAGAGCCTTTCATAACACGGACATTTTGACTGGTTACAGATGCTTCAACAGGTTAAATTTAATTAGGATCCACAAAGATGATACTTCTTATCTTTCTAATACTAATGCGATTTATAAAATCGATTACAAAGATTGTTGTGCGTCCTACGTTAGTCAGACCAAGAAACAAATAAAAACTAGATTAAAAGAACATGTAAATAACATATCAAAAAACACAGCTCAACTCTCAGTTGTTTCACAACACCGCTTACAATATAATCACTCATTTGACTGGGATAATATAAAAATTTTAGATAAANAACTGAATTTTTATAAAAAAAAATAATTTCGGAGATTATTCACATAAAAAAACAACAACATAGTCTCAATTTAGTCACGGACACAGAATCATTGAATAGCTCTTACTTTGATCTCCTAAACAAGATGACTTTATCTAAAACTTAAATCCATCAAATTGTTCCATTCCCTCTATTATGATAGATTACAAATACGTTTGTCTCTTGCCTTTGCCTATCATTTGACTCTTTGCCGTTCATATGTAAGCTTATTCATACATTGTATTATATTGTAGTTTATTGTGAGTTTTATATGTAAACTTTAACTTCAACCGTTTTTACATTGCGACGACAGGAACAATTCATGAGGTACGATCACCTGCTTAAAATAACACCATGACATCTTAACTTTTATATACTTTGTACATTGCGACTGAATAGGATATCAGTGAATGTCGAAACGTTTCGCAATATATACTATGTATATTATAATTAAATATTGGATTTTTTACTTTCATCTTCTTTTACTCGATACTGACCTTATTTAACGTTATATTTCTTGTTCAATTCATAAATTCATATCGAACGCCATACTTGCATCTCATATATGAGAGATCACATATACTCCCTAACTAATTTTAAAATATTGCAAAAAAACTCTTCGGCCAGGAGTCGAACTTTGGAATCTCCGGCTTTTCGTTGCCTTTCCTATTCGGTCCGGCGATTCCAGGTTCGACTCTTGGCCAAGGAGTTTTTTTCGCAATATTTTAAATGCAAAATATGATTAAATTTAGTATTAGTTCAAAACGATACAAAACGGTAAATTATTAAAACCTGCTTTTAATTTACGTGCAGTCCCAACAACTAAAATATCAGTAAATGGACAGTTGTATAAAGTCATGAATGCGATATATATTCCATCACGGATCTTGTATAGAAAACGGTCATGACATAAGTACATGTCGAGAAGGAATATCTAATTGGGCTGAAGTTGATGATGGGACAATTAATAAAACAAAATGGCCTAGAGGCGCTAAAAATATTTACATACTTTTTTTGGAAAAAATTAAACTCAAATAAAGAGAAATTAAAGAAAAGACTTAAACTTAAGAAAGACTTAAACTTAAGAAAAATTAAACTCAAATAAAAGAAAATATTTAATTTTTTGCTTATAATAATTAACCAGTTTAATACTTTTGCGTCAGATAAAAACAATAGCAAAAATTTCTTTCCGAATATGATTAGAATTCACAAAAAAAAATTTTTTTAATGAAAGTACTTTCAACACTTTTTTATATGTATTATTTTGTTATATATGTTATTGTTATTATGTAGAAATATATTGCGTTGAAAGAAGTATTTGTCGAAAATATATTCCATAAAAATGTGTGATATCCCGAACAAAATACCTTTTCAAAAAAAGGTAAAAAAAGCGCCAAGTACATGCGCAACTTGTGTATCTCTAGAAAACATATTACTATAAAAATCTTTCTCTACAAAATCTATTCTACAAAAGAAATGATATCAATAAGTAGGGCCAAGTAAACTCTTGTATATTTATACATTGTTGCAAAATATAAAATATTGTATTTGTAAGTTTATACGTTCTAAAATATAAAATATGAAATATTCCAAAACAACAAAAAGTTTAAAATATTATGTGATCAGTGTACTTTATATATAAAGCATTCATCGATGTAAGAAATGACATCGCCTTGCGTGGACAACCTTAAACTATGTGGAATCATATAGATTTCGGTTTGTGTGAAAAGTCAAAAACCCATGTAAGATTTTTTAAAATACAAAATATTTAATGTAAAAAACTTGGCGCCGAAAACTATATTGAAGTTTTTAAAGTTTACTCTGATATTAAGAGGATGCTGAACCGTCCTGTTTTATCATAAAAATAGTAAAATGTCTGAATAATGACTTTTGTCAAATGTACTGCACAAATGAGAAAACGGTTCTCCACAATAAAAGAAAACAGTGTAA
>NW_018021417.1:19811-34953 GCF_002006095.1 Pseudomyrmex gracilis | reverse complement strand
TGGCCCGCTAGATAGAACCTGTAAGAATATTACAAAAGTATTAAAAAACACTTTGAACGCTTGCAGGAAGAGAAAGTATTGAACCTGTAAATTGTAGACACAAAGGTTATTTTTCCTGTCAAAACACTGCACGAAGCACTACATAGTTCCCAAACTTTGCACCAAAAGAGAAAGACATATGTCTATCCTTGTCTCTCTCATGTTATCTATCCTTGTTTTTGTCTGATTCGATCCCGAGAGATGGCGCCACCTACCCGATAGCGTAGCGATTGAGTAAGCGATTGAGCGGACTTTTGCCAGCGGTTCAGCATCCTCTTAAAGCTATTCAATAGTTTTTGTATTACGCGTACAATAAAGTACGTACTTTACGGACTCTTTTGATGAAATAACATTATTTTCTTTCGACAAAACTCATCTAACGGTGATTCTCAAAAGTATCAAAAATTACGTGAAGAACTCTCATAATTGCTACACTCTTGTAGTGCTATGCTAATTGATTTATTCTAAAATTAAACTTTTATATGTGAAGTACATGAATAGCTTATTCGTGCTAGTGTGTGTGCTCTGTCTTTAGTTTTTGGTGCAGCTGCGTCAAGTTTTTTTACATCAATGGCTTTTTTACTTGATATTTGACTCAGTCTGTAAGTGCCTTCTCTCTACTTTTTCCGGCTTTACCTGATTTTCTGAGAATTGAGCTCGGTATCTTTGGAATATTAACGGCTATCTCGACCTTCGTTACGCGCATGCGTCTGCCTATCCTCGGGCGCAGCGTGGGATATGGACAAGAGGATACCTGCATTATCGGCTCGCTGCGATCTCGATACTGGCAATGAGGAGAGTGGCGGTGCTGTCAGGCGCGGGATGAATAAATCTCCGAGCGCTTCTAGTATTGCAGGTACGACTGAGAAACCTACAGTTGGAGGAATGACCGTTTCTAAGGTGAATGTGCTTAGGGCTTCTATTAATTCATATTGTGACTCAATGGTTAAGCATTTTTTAACTGGTAAAGAGTCGGCGGAGAGAAGAGCGGCTATTGAATCTGCATTTAGATTATGCAGAGAGGCGTTCATTGAGGTGTCCACTGTGCTGGTCAATTTACTGGAAGAAAGATCTTCTTATTTGGATTATATCAAGAATGATATCAGTAAGGTTGATGATGCAATCAGCACAAAACTTATGCAGCAGAACAATGCAGAGATGGGTTCTGAAACTTCTCCTAGTCAACAACAAAAACCTTACGCTTCCGTCACGGGCACTCCTGGTCCACAGGTCCGCGTTTCTCGTGGCCCCACTATTCAGGTACAGCGGTAAACGAGTTTTTTCGTCGTACCAAGCGACAACAATTCAAACAAATTTAGCTCTTCGCGCGACACCAAGGAGGCACTTTTTAAGCATTTAAAACCCGCTGAATGCGGATTAAAAGTCAGCAAGGTCACACCAACCTTGAACAATGGCGTTAGAATTGAGGCTATTACGCCGGATTTGGAGAGGATCAGAGCGCATCCTGGTCTTGCAAGAGCTGGTCTCAAAGTCGTTGAAACTGTCAAATCTAACCCGAAGCTCATTGTCCATGGAGTTCCCGCGAAAATGATAAAAGACGATATCGTTGCTGAGCTAAATGCACAGAATTTGAACGGAAAGGATAAATCAGATATCAAGGTCGTTTATATATTCCCGCCTAAAAAAAACAGGAGATCGGTCAGCTGTATACTTGAGGTGCCTTCTGCTGTTCGTTCCACATTGCTCAAACCTGGTCGTATATACTTGCGATACTCGGCTTGTGCTTTTTCGGATCACGTCAGAATTCTTCAATGTTACGGATGCATAAAATTTGGACATATTGCAATTAGTTGCAAGTTTGATCCATCTCGTGGACATTGCTCGGAGGCTCATGAAATGAGAAATTGTGCGGCTAAATCGGGACCACCTAGATGCTGTAACTGTCTGCGGCAGCGCAACTCTGCGACAATAGATTGCAACCACTTTGCGACTGATGCTAACAATTGTCCAGTATTGGCTAATAAAATCAAGGACAAACTTGCTTTTGTTAATTATGGTTAATTTTGAAAACCTTAAGATCTGTCACGTTAATTGTCAATCGCTGGTTGCTTATTTCGACGAGTTTTGTCATTTCTTCAACAATTTGGAGTACCACATTATTTGCATGTCTGAAACATGGTTACGACCTGAAATCCCGGATGCGATGGTGGGGCTTCCTGGCTATTCCCTGTTTAGAGCTAACAGGACTGGTAAACATGGTGGAGAAGTTGCCTTTTATTTAGTAAAGGGTAGCAAGGCTTTGATTATTTTGCGCTCCAATGAGGGGTACTGTAACAAACCTGAATTTGTTACTGCAGAGATTTCTTTCGAGAGGGCATCAAAGCCCTTGCTTGCTGTTGTTTACAGACCGCCAAATTTAGGACATCAAGAATTTAAGAATCTTTTTATGGATCTTTAAGTTAAATATAAACACTCAATTGTTACGTCCTGGGGACTCCACGGGCCCCTTTTTCTTGCAACGTGACGCGCCGACATACAATGAATTCCTTTTTTAGAAACAATAAATAACACAAACGGACTCGGACTTCGACGCAATAGGCGCGCAAATAGAAATCGTGTCGACGCCCGAAAACAATAAACCGAGCCTAGCAACGATCTTAAAACTTCCTTTGTAGACGATAGCAAACAGAAATTTTTTTTATTGTTTAAACATCCCGAGCAACTTTCCAAACAAACCCGGATATCTCCGGGCCAGGAAAAACACCGCTCATAAAAATTAGACCAACCGGAGCAAATAGAACTCTGGCGCCACGAGCAATTTTATTATATACAAATAGCAAAGGGTCTAGGTGGCGTGATCGAAAACCAACACTCTCCCTTTTCCCTTCTCCGAAAAATCGGACAAGTCGACCGAACCGAGAGATCGTCGCCGATTGGCGATCTCACGAAGTTTATCCGACCACTAACTAACCAATGGGAACTGGCGAAGCTCGACTGAGTTTTCCGATTGGAAAAGTCCTCGCTTACTCAAACTTGTATATAAGCCAGGAATCTCAGAACCAAAGGCAGTTAGAGCCGCAGATTTTAGAAGTGCCACAG
Source organism: Pseudomyrmex gracilis (assembly GCF_002006095.1). NCBI lineage: Eukaryota > Metazoa > Arthropoda > Insecta > Hymenoptera > Formicidae > Pseudomyrmex > Pseudomyrmex gracilis. The sequence continues at coordinate 31,854 of NW_018021417.1, read as the reverse complement.
CGAGTGAGTGACAGTGAGTGCAGAATGTGAGATCCAAAAGTGAACTACTGCGCCGCAACAGCCTAGAACCTTTTATCACGGGTCCGCAGTAAGTAGTAAGTCCATCCACAAATTTTAATCGGAGGTTCCACCACAACATATTATTTTGTTTCTCCGCAACCAACTCCCTCCGCAACCAACACCCTTTGACCACTCTCCCCGGGAGAGCAGTTCGCGACTCCAATCGTGAATAGCGTCCGACCGAGAAACCAATTCCTTTTGACCACTTTCGCCGGAAGAACAGTTCGCGACTCCAGTCGTGAATAGCGTCCGACCGAGGAGTCAGCTCCTTGTTCGACCATCTTTGCCGGGAGAGCAGTTCGCGACTCCAGTCGTGAATAGCGTCCGAATTATTTCTTTTTCCTTCCTAAATCGCGGAAACAAACAAAGCCCGCTTATCTCCAAATATCAGTCTTAGAATCATGACACATCCAAATTTATTCTTATCGTTATTTCCATTAAAACCTAAGAAATAAAACAAAACCGAATTTATCAAGATACAAATCTCTAAGATGATTTAAGTTGTATAAACATGGGTTAAGAGGCTGGCTACACTAAAGAACTCGCACTCTCTTTCTCTCTCACACTCGCGTTCTAGCGTGTAGATTACATTGTACAAAACGATTATATGCTCCTTTATTGTATTAATTTCTGCATGTCTGTTATTAATTCATTGATTTCGATTTTTCAATAAATATAACAATTTTGTAATATGTGGAGTCAAACTAAAGAATTATTCTTTGTTATCCTTCTTTCCGTACAACACACTCTCATTTTCTCTATAAAATCCCTAGGTCCCGTCCTTGATAAATGAGATTTGCGTCTCAGACCTAAAAAGGGACCAACGAGTGAGTGTTCGCTAAACAGAGTAAGATCGGCGTACGCCGTTGACCTGTCGACGAATATAAACAAACTCGCTCGACTCTCTCACAGCGGGACTTCCGTGTCCACTGTAAAGAGAGATATGGAAAACGACGCGTTTACTGTTGCGTCACACCACAGCCCGACCGTATTCATGGGCCAGGACGTAACACAATCATACTCGGCGACTTCAACGCCGAGCAATGTCTGTAGCTTCTTATGACAGCATGCAGCTGGGTGGCCTCATCTCGTCTTCTGGTCTTTACTTGGTCCCGCATGGAACCACTCATCATCTGAGAAACTCGGGTACATGGCTTGATTTATGTATTATTGATGATCGCTCAAAGCTGATTGAATTCGGTCAACAAGCAGTTGAATTCTTGTCGGCGCATGATTTAATCTCCATTAAATATAAAATCAAGATACAACGACACTATAATAGACAGATAATTTGCAGGGACTTCAGATATTTTAACACGTTCCCTGCCGCGTGGGGCGTATACGCCCCACGCTGAACTTTCCGTTCAAGCCATTTGGTATTATCATTGTAAACTAAAGAATTTTTTAAAAATTCATTATGGAGTCAATTATGGACATCTTAATACTATTGCTGATGCCCTCATTTAATCGTGGGGCGTATACGCCCCACGCGGCGTGATGGGCAATTTTTCTTTACTGTGACTTGTTTTAACCGCATTTCTCTTATTCCGATCACTCATTTATTCGCGTGTCGTTGATACAATACTTACTGCATCACTAAAGCTAGGATTGATTTATAGTTCAGTGTGTTTTTTCAGTGTGTTAAACGAAGGAAATACGGTACGTACATATTATTTCAGTTTATAAATTCGGATATCTTGCATTTAAAAATGTTTGCAATTTTTCCCGCCTTCTCTTCCTCAGACCTTTTCCAAATTTTACAATAATTACTCCTTATAAGCAGATATGGCATCACACAGCAACAGTTTTTCTAGTGATGATTCTGACGTGCCACTCGCAGAAATTCTAACAAAACGCCGTAGGATTGCACGAGGAATTCTTTCTGAAGATTCTTCAGACAGTTCAGAGGAAATCATAACTTTTCATCGCCTTTCCACACGCGGCACTCGCATTTTATCCAGTAGTGAAGACGAAGATGCTGAACCTTTAATAAACAATATAACTACTTCGCATATAGATTGGGCTAATCCCATCGGAAACCAACCGCGCCTTACGCCTTTTGTTGGTACACCGGGTTTCAAAATATTTAACCAAACTTACGAAAAACCGGAAGATATTTAACTAAAANGTTATATTTTAAATTGATATAGGCATGATAAAAAAAATTATATGTAAGGATGCCACTCGCTTGGCATAATAATGTTCAGCCAGTTATTTGTTAAACTAATTCCTAGAAAAATAAATTTATTGGTTTGTTGTGTTATGCATGTTAAACTATACAACCTTTCCTTGATAATTATGATTTTTGCACTATTTTAATTATTGCAAGGCATACGCCAGAAACAAAATAATACAAATGTAAAGCGTGGGGCGCATACGCCCCACGCGGCTTGAACGGGAAGTCTTCAAAAAACGGTCTGGCAGGGAACGTGTTAATGAATCAGAATTTCTTTCTGATCTATCTCACTGATTGGTCATCGCTATTCAATGCTGGATGCATTGACCAGAAAGTGGACGTGCTGAACTTGGTACTGCTGGAAACTTTTGACAAGCATACACCGTTGGTGAAAATTAATGTAAAGAAACTACCTGCCCCATGGATTACTGCAGAACTCAAGATGGTCATGAGAGAAAGAGACAGGGCTAGACGGCTATGGCGCAGGAGGAGAGACGATGCCAGCTACCGTAATTTCAAGAGGCTACGCAACAATGTGCAATGTAGAGTTCGCGCTACAACGAGTGCTCACTCTTAAGAAGTTTATGATAGATCTGGCAACTCGGTTGAGACTTGGAGGCGCCTGAGGCATCTTGGTTTGGTAAAAGCAAGGGAGGTCGATGTGCCTCTTCATTCAGTTGACGATCTTAACAACTTCTTCGTGCAATCAGTGGGTGATTTACATGTACCGAACAATACACAGAGAAGTGACCTGAACTCAGCTGACTTTGATGATACTGTTGCGAGATACGGCGCGTGTCGTCCACGCGGTATATAAAGATTTTTTAACGATTGATTGTTTGGGCGCTTTTGTTCAGGTAGCAACGTGGTTTGTTGACAGCGAAATTCAAGAGAGTGAATCGCCGGATTCGAAATCGTTGAGAAACTGCATCATCGGCTCGAGATTTCTTCACGTTTCCGCGGCCTTTTGTAACGCGTTCTCTAAAAAAACTCTAGTGTGTTATACGCGGCGTTTTTTTTCTTTCCGCGGAGCGCAGTAACTCAGCGGTGACGCGATTAAACGCTGTCGTGAGCGCAACATTTGGGGACTCATCCGGGATTGAGCTTGTGAAAGCGGCAGCATGGCTCTAGTACACTCGCCGCGGAGAACGCGTACTCAGCTTGCGGCTGGAGCGGTGGAGGCATCAGCGGCGGCGGCGACGGCGGCAACGTCCGAGAACGAAACGCTGCGCGCGGTCCTGTAGGAGTTAGAGCAGCTGCGGGAGGAGCATCGGCAGAGAAAAGATTTGCTCCGCCAGAAACAGGAAGAATTTAGTGATTTCATGCGCCGGAAAGAGGAGGACGTTCGTCGCCAGGAGAAGCGGCTTCGCCGCGATGTATCAGGCGAGTCATTTTCAAATCGTTCTTCTGTATGGAGGAATTATCGGGAACAAAAAAAGTAAGCCGGATGTGTTCGACGGGAGTGTTCCGTGGCGCGAGTTTTTCGCGCAGTTTGAGTTGGTCGCGCGTGCGAACGAGTAAAGTGATGCGGCGAAAGCAACGGTTTTGGTCACTGATTTGAGGGAAAAAGCGCGTTCGGTTTTAGAGGGGTTAGAGGAGAGGTTCAGCTACGATGAGATTCGCTCAAAATTGGAATCGCGGTACGGGGAGCAAGAGCTTTTTCAAAGGTGCTATGCGCAATTCACTAACCGTAAACAGCAGGGTGGCAAAGATTTTACGGCGCTCGGCGCGGATCTGGAGCGTTTGGCACGTCTCGCGTACCCGGAGAGTTTGCACAAAATTCGCAAGAAAATCGCTTGCGCGCAATTCATTGCCGCTCTCTCGGATGGCTTCGTGAAGCGTACGTTGCAATTAGAAAATGTGATGTCGTTGAGGACTGCTGTTGAACGGACAGTGAAGGCTATTCAAGAGAATAGTTTTGGGGCGAGCAGGGAAGCGCCGTATAATTTTAAGAAAAACGGCGACCGGAAGACGGGGAATGGAACAAAGAAAGAGCGGGAGCAAAGGAGAGATGGTAAGCGAAAAGAAAGGGAGTGTTGGAAGTGTGGAAAGAAGGGGCACTTCCGCTACGAGTGTCCGGCTAATTTATCGGAAAACAAGGCTTAATCGAACTTCCAGGGATGGGTTCGGCTATGTGGTGGGACACTCCGGAAAGGGTATTTTCTGTTAAACGAGTTGATAATAAGAACAATAATTTATTTGTTTTTTCCGGTCTTTTGAACGGTAAATTGTTATTTTAAATTTCATACAAGCTCCGATGTGTCGATTGTGACTTTTGATTTTGTAGAGAGGTCGCAATGTCAGAAGTTGACAGAGAAGCCAAGTTTGAGATATCCTACCGTGGAGAAAGTTTTTGTTGAATTCAGATGTGTGGCTCAAATAGTCGTAGGGGGACGTTCTTTGAAAATGCCTCTATATGTAGCGGATATATTCGACGACTGTATTCTAGGTCTAGACTTTTTCAGAAAGACAGGGTTAGATAGGATGATAAAGACTCTCATTGTTGCTCTATCGTGTGGAACGGAGAAGATTTGCGGTCGGAGGTGTGATGTTGCCGTGGGAGTTCCGGATAGTTTAAAAGAATTTTATGAACGAAACGCAGTCGATTTGGATGAGGCGCAGAGGGGCAATTTGCTACGTTCTTGATCAAACTTCAAAATGTCTTCTCTGATCAGATCGTGGCTGGAAACTGTGATGTTTTTCAGCATTAAATTAATCTGCAAGATTCTCGTCCAATCAAACAAGCTTCCAAGGAAGGCTCCGGTAAGAATGCGAGCTGAGGTGGAAAAAATTCTTCAGGAAATGAAGAACCAAGGGGTCATTGAAGAATCTTTTAGCCCGTAGGTTTCCCCGGCGGTGATTGTAAAAAAGAACGACGGGAGTTAAAAATTTTGTGTGGATTATCGCAAGCTTAATGCGATCACGATTAAAGATTCTTATCCTCTTCCTAGGGTTGACGATTTTCTGGATCAATTGTCCAAAAATGAGTGATTCTCTACTTTGGATATGAAAAGTGGGTATTAACAGTTAAAAATCCGACCAGAAAATAGAGAAAAGACTGCTTTTTCAGTAGGCAATAGGTTGTGGCAGTTCACGGTGATGCCTTTTGGTTTGTGCAACGCTCCGGCCACTTTTGAGCGTTCCATAGAGCGTATTCTTCAGCAGTTGCTAACTAAGATGTGTTTGGTTTATTTGGATGACGTAGTTGTTTTTGGTAAGTCCTTCGAAGAGGAAGTAGCTAATTTGAAGAAAGTTTTTCTGAGGCTTAGAGCGGCCAATTTAAAGCTCAATCCTAAGAAATGCAATTTGTTTAGGAAACAGGTGAAATATCTTGGCCATGTGGTTTCAGCTGAAGGGATCTCAAAGGATCCGGAGAAAATTGCAGCTGTGAGGGAGTGGCCTGTTCCACAGAATAAAAAGCAGGTTCGCAGTTTTCTGGGATTTGGTTCTTATTATCGCAAATTTGTTAAAGGTTTTTCTTTGATAGCGAAGCCCCCATTTTCTTTGACTGAAAACCAGGTGAAGTTTGTCTGAACTGAGCAATGTCAGGAAGTGTTTGCAAATCTTAAGCAAACGTTGTCTTCTCCTCCTGTGCTCTCTTTTCTTCTTGAAGAAGGAGAGTTAATTCTGGACACTGATGCTTCTGGCCATGGTGTTGGCGCAATTTTATCGCAGGTTCAGCGAGGGACGGAGAAGGTCATCGCTTATTATAGTCGGGTATTGAATAAGGCTGAGAGGAATTATTGTGTTACTCGGCGCGAATTATTGGCTATGGTTGATTTGATAAGATCTTTCCATCATTATCTGTATGGGCAGAAGTTTTGAGTTCGCACTGATCATGCTTCACTTAAATGGCTTGTCTTTTAGAAATTTGGAGAGTCAATTAACTCGTTGGGCGGAAAAGCTTCAGCAGTATGATTTCGAAATAGCTCATCGGTGCGGTCGAGCGCATGAAAACGCGGATGGGCTTTCTAGGCAATCTTGTGCGGAATCTTGCTGCAGGTATTGTTCGAAGCTAGAGGTGAGAGATGCTTTAAAGCAAGAGGAGCAAGTAGATCAAATAGTTTTTGAAGAGGGCACATCCAAGGAGTGGCGAAAAGATCAGCTGGAAGATCAGGTCGTAACAATTATTTTACTTGGAAAGGAAAAGGATTGTCGTCCTTCTTGGGAAGAAGTTTCTGCTAGAGGCACTTCTTCGAGGATTTATTAGTCTCTTTGGAACGCTTTAGTTGTTTCAGATGGAGTTCTGCATAAAAGGTGGATAGCTCCAAATTTGAAGTCAAGTTTTTTTCAAGTAATTGTTCCTGAGAAGAAAGTTAAGCAAATTTTGGAGGAGGCTCATGATGCTCCTTCTGGGAATCATTTTGGAGTTAATAAGACGTTAGGAAAAATTCGCAAGCGGTTGTATTGGGCTTCATGTAAAAGAGATATGAAAAACTGGCGTAAATCTTGCAGTTTGTATTGAAAAAAAAGGTCCTCCAGACAAGAGTAAGTCTTTGTTGCAGGTTTTTAATGCCGGCGCGCCTTGTGAAAGGTTACAAATGGACATTTTGGGTTCTTTTCCGTCGTCTTTTTCGGGAAATAAATACATCCTTAAAATTGTGGATTGGTTTTCTAAGTGGATAGAAGCTTTTCCTTTAAAGAATATTAGAGCGTCGACTGTGGCCGAGGTTTTTGTCAATCAGGTAGTTTCTAGATGTGGGGTGCCATTGTAGTTACATACAGATCAAGGTAAGAATTTTGAATCTCGACTTTTTTAAGAATTGTCGTGGTTGTTAGGAATGAAGAAAACAAGAACTACCGCTTTTCATCCGCAGTCTAATAAGCAAGTTGAAAGACAACATCAAACGATAATGCAGTATTTGTCTAAGTTTGTTGATGAGAATTAGAAGAATTGGGATCGTTGGATTCCTATGTTTTTTTTTTGCTTATAGATCTTCTAAGCATGAGGCTACAGAGGCTTCACCTGCCGAATTGAATTTTGGGCGCGATTTGCGTCTGCCGTTAAATTTGTTACGGGGCTCTCCGCCAAATTACTGTTCAAGTTCTTTGGAAGATTATATTTGTGAGTTAGAGTCGAAATTAGAGGAGATCCATCAGGATGTTAGAGAGCGTTTAGAAATGAAATCGAACAAGGCAAAAATGCGATACGATTTGAAAGCTAGGTATGTTCTTTTTGATGTTGAGCAAAAGGTTTAGTTCTTTAATCCTCGCAGAAGCAAGGGAAAAGCTCCTAAATTGCAGAGAACTTGGGAGGGGCCTTACGTGGTCGTTAAGAAATTGAGTGATGTGGTATATTGTATTTGTCGCTCAGATAAACATAGAAGTAAAGTGATACGAGCTGATAGGTTGGCTTCGGTTTGCGAAAGGAGGGAGCACGCGTCGGAGTCCCGTGTAGACTACTGGGGGGTGTATTTTTGGTTTTGTATTTTGGGTATTTGTGTTTTTTGTTAAGCGTAGTTACTCGTTTAGGTTTCTTTCTTTCAGTTATAACTCCGTCGCTACCTTGAATTTTTTTGTTTCGTCGTTGGACGTCGGAGAACATCTGCGTCTCGTCGAGCCGTTGCGAGATTTTCATTTTTGAGGCCGTATTAGAAGTCCGCCTTGCTCACGGTGTTGAACGTAGTTTTCCGTAGGTCTTTGGGTAAATGCCGAGGCGGGGACTTGGTATGTCCTTGTCAACGATGGATCCACGTGAGTTCCCCCCCTTGTTTCAAGTCGGAAGGATTTTGTGGACACAGAAGCTACCCCAGAAAAGATTCCCAAAAAGAGTTTCCGGTCAACCGGCTCATTTATTCTGAGACAGCAGTCTGGAAGAGAGCGGGAAGGTTGGCTTCTTTTTGATCATCGGGACGATGATCTAGAAGAGATAGAGGGCAGTGTTGCAAAATGCAGCGCGTGTCGTCCACGCGGCATATGAAGATTTTCAACGATCGATCGCTTAAACGCTTTTGTTCAGGTAGCAACGGGGTTTGTTGACAGCGAGGTTCAAGAAAGTGAGTTGCTGGATTCGGAATCGTCGAGAGGCCGGATCATCGGCTCAAAAATTTCTTCACGTTTTCCGCGGCCTTGTGTAACGCGTTCTCTAGTACAACTCTAGTGTGTTATACGCGGTGTTCTCTTTTCTTTCCGCGGAGCACAGTAACTCAGCGGTGACGCGATTAAACGCTGTTGGGAGCGCAACAATACCAACTTCTATTGAAGCTTTGTTACTCCATCAGCAATTACCCCAATAGGCACATTTGTGAAATTATTGCACAAAAATAGCATCATGAATGGCGACAATTTTGCAATGATTACATTAAGATGATTTGCCATAACGCAACAGTATTGTCGAAATAAAATTTTGTAAATAATATTTGTTAAAAATTGCAAAAAAGTCATTATGCATTTTCACAGTATATACCTCCAATAGGCAAATTGTGAAAATATTGCACAAATATGACGTCATGAGTGACGACGATTTCTTGCATTTCTTCATATGCAATCATATTTCTACATATTTGAAACATCACATAGCTGAATTTCTTTTTTCAATTATTGGACAATTTTTTTGTGAAAGTAATTGTGCAAATATACTGCTAAGATGATTCTCCATATCGTTATTCTTTTGCCGAAATAGTATTTGGAAAGTAATTTTGCAAACAACTACAACTATTTCAGAAAAGATCAAGTTTTACATCTATTTTCTAAAATATGTCTGTATAATTGCAAATTACAATTTTAGTGCAAGATTTTGTCACATACTTTTGTAAATAATTTCCTATCAGGGTAGAAGTGTCCTGTGGAAAGCTGGGTCTGGTGCCACAGGCTCTAATAACATAGCACCCAGAATAATTAGTCTCGCATTACCGAGCATAATGCCCTTAATAGAGCACGTCTTTAATTACTCTTTAATGAATGTTACATTCCCTGGTCAATGGAAGTCTGCAGTGGTATGTCCAATTCCTAAGATAAAGAATCCTTCTTCTGTACAACATTACAGACCGATATCTATTTTGCCTGCTCTTTCGAAGGCATTGGAGCGTGTGGTCTGTAAACAGATTTGTGACTATCTCCAGCAAGCCACCCTCCTGGATATAAACCAATCGGCTTACAGAAAGAATTGCTTGACTCAAACTTGCCTACTAAGAACGCTTGATGACATAAGATGCAATGTGGATTGCAGAATGGTTACAATTTCCATCTTCTTTGACTTTTCTAAAGCCTTCGACAGAGTCCACCACGGCATACTTCTAGACAAAGAAGAACATGCATTTCTCTTGCTCTGTACTAAAATGGATTGAGTCATTCTTAATTGGTCGATCTCAAGCGGTTTATAATGGTTTTAGCGGTGCTGTCTCAGCTTTTGTATCCTTAAACGTTGGCGTGCCTCAAGGATCAGTACTTGGCCCTCTATTATTTAGTCTATGGACTTTAAAGACTCACTTTGCCACAGCAAGTACAACTTCTACGCAGATGACTTGCATGTCTATCTGCACTGTGCACCGCACGATCTACCTGAAGTTGTACACAAACTGAACGCGAATATAGCTTCTATTGTAATTTGGGCCATTGGTAACAAACTATTATTAAATACTCATAAAACTCAGGCGATGATCATGGGCTCTTCTCGGCATCTGAATGCAATTGATCACAAACTCCTGCCGGATATTATTGTGGACGGTGCAGTGATTCGACTTTCAACCAAAGTAAAATACCTGGGCGTCATAATAACTAACAACCTTGCGTGGGACGCACAAGTCTCAAATATAACAAAGAAGATCCGGACAGTCTTGTATCAGCTTAAGCTGTGTGGACACTTACTTCCGCAAGCGCTGAAGTCTCGGCTGATCACTGCACTTATATTTCCGCATATCGACTATTGTTGTGCTGCCCTAACAAATATCACAGCTGTATTGGATCTCAAATTATACAGAGAGATTAATGCATGTCTTAGATTTGTATACAAAATCAAATGGGACCAGCACATCACACCGTCCTACAGAAAGAGCTGCTGGCTCAAAGTCACGGCCAGGAGGCAGTATTTTGTTGGCTGTTTACTTTACAACATAATTTCTACCCACCAGTCTCATACGTTGTATTCCAATTTTGTTTTTCGCTCTATTAAGAACAGAAGAGCTACTAGAGCAGCCGCAGATCTATTGATTCCACCGCAATGTCGTACAGAACAGAAGAAATATTTACACGGTCTTTTCGGTGGATAAGAGTAAGATTTTGGAATGAACTTCCGCTGACGATTCACAACTCACGATCGGCAGCGGAGTTCAGGCGCAGGCTGTTTGATTTTTTACTCTCACAAGTCTAATCATATCTCCAACTGTTGTAGTATTTCTCAGTTTTCCCTGGAGTGCTGTCTCAATGACAGTCATAAACATACAATATTTAGTTGTTGAATGTTATTAGTATCATTAATTACATACAAAGATGTTTTTTCGGGTTTGAACCGCGTTAGTGTCATTTTTATACCGACGTTTCGTGAACATTACAGCTCACTTCATTAGGGTTTGAAGAGCAGCCTGATACTGAGATGCTCTTGGTCAGGTATCCCTTTTTATAGCGCTAGATTAGAGTGGAAGAGGTGTGGTGGAGGAGGGGTGGAATGGTAAGAAGGAGGGGAGGATGTGTTTATGGCAAGATGGAATGCCATAGTGAACTACTCATATGTCCATTGTCTCTATTGAGATTGTTTGGATGTTTGTATATCTCCAGAGATTCCATATACTTTTTAGGGAAGTAAGCCCTAGTTTTGTTTAGTACTTGGGTTTGGTCAAACATAATTTTGTGACCAGTTTCCAAATGGTGTTCTGCTAATGCCGATTGTGAGTAATGTTTTAGACGTACTACCGACTGATGTTTTTTTAGTCTTGTACTTATCATTCTACCAGTTTCACCTATGTATACTTTACCGCATGAACAAGGTATTTTGTACACTCCTGGTGTGTCTTTTGTCTTTTGGATTGTTAAGAATCTGTCCTAGTTTATTCGGTGGTTTGTAGACCGTTTGTATGTTGTGTTTGTTTAGGATTCTGACAATCTTATCTGTGATACCATTTATGTATGGGAGGTAAGTGGTTCGTTTTTTAAAGTTTGTTGTGTGTTCTGGTGCTGGTGTATTTTGAGTGGTGGTAGAGGGTTTATTCTGATGTTTTTTAGATACTTTGTTTATTTGTTGCAGTGTGTAGCCATTTTGTCGTAGAGTGTTTTTTAATTCTTTGAGTTCGTTTTAAATGCTGTCTTTGTCGCATATAGTAAATGCTCTATAAATCAACGAGTTTATTACAGCTTATTTTTGGGCTGGGTGATGATGTGATGCCGCGTGTAAATATCGATTGGTGTGGGTNGGTTTTCTATAGATTTGGTGGCTAAATTCTCCCCCCTACGCTGAATTAGTATCATTATTATTATTATTTTCTTTTTTTCTTTTTATTTCTTTATATGTTACTATTTTCTTTTTTGTTTTATTTTATTTTGTTATGTATTTTATTGAATATGTTTTTCATATCTGCCTAAATGTACAAAAGTCTTACGCGCTTGAAAGGACTTGTCCCAGGGCGCTAAATAAACAACGCTTTTCTCTCTCTCTCTTTCTCTCTCTCTTTCTCTCTCTCTCTCTCTTTCTTTCTCTCTTTCTCTCCGATTCTTTGTGTAATTTTGAGAACAACAGCAATTGCAAATAAATCTAATTACTATTACTTCGCGCGGCCGTGTGTCAATCCGATTCAAAATAATTCGCAAATAATTACGGGAAGATACCGGCGTGCTGGAATGTGCTAGCGAGTGCGTACGATAAACGGTAGGCTGGAC
>NW_018021417.1:0-12723 GCF_002006095.1 Pseudomyrmex gracilis | reverse complement strand
AATTTCACGAGCGTTAAATCTTTGAATAATTACTTGGTTCAAGCGGGCGCTACGCACGACAATGTTACTTTACTCAGAGCGCAATCTTTTGATATTTCTGCTCCGCTCGCGTATCTTCCCAATATATTTTAATTAGACACACGCACACGGACCGTCACCTATTATTTTACTACAGAATATTAATCCGTCAAGACTTTAGTCAAAATTACAATCGCGAGCGCGCTAAACCTACGAATTCGGTACAGCACAAACATGTAAGGAAAAAAATACGTAAAACAAAACGCCTTAATAACGAGCCACGGCAAAGACCCGGATTGTTGCGGCCGTAACGGCAGGTGAGCAGCGGCAGATATTGAATATAAATTATTATCTCCACAAAATAAACGCAAAACGCAACGAAAAATTAACCGCCAATATATTGTTGCGAGATGCGGCGCGTGTCGTCCACACGGTATTAAAAGATGTTCGTAGAACGATCGATTGCTCTAGAGGCTTTTGTTCGGGTAGCAACGGGGTTGTTTACGGCGAGGTTCAAAGAAGAGTGAGCCGCCGGATTCGAAATCGTCGGCAGGCTGGATCATCGGCTCTCGAAATTTCTTTACGTTTTCCGTGACCTTTTGTAACGCGTTCTCCAATAAAACTTAAGTGTGTTATACACGGTGTTCTCGTTTCTTTCCGCGGAGCGCAGTAATTCGGCGGTGACGCGATTAAACGCTGCCATGAGCGCAACATTTGGGGGCTCGTCCGGGATCTGAGAGTTCGAGCTAGAGAAAACGACGGAAATAGCTCTTGTTCACTCGCCGCGGAGAACGCGTAACCAGATTGCGAATGGAGCGGGCGAGGCGCCGGCGGCATCAGCGACGGCGGCGGAAGAAGAGACTTTGCGTGCGATTTTGGAGGAGCTGAAGAGACTACGAGAGGAGCGGTGACAAGAGAAGGAGGAGATGCGTCGTCTGCAGGCACGCGTTCGGCAGGAAACATCAGGCGAGTCGTCTTCTAGTTTGTTGCCCGGTTGGGCGGGCGAATTAGTTAAAATGAAAAATAAGCCCGACGTGTTCGATGGGAGCGTGCCGTGGCGTGAATTTTTTGTGCAATTCGAACTGGTTGCTTGTGCGAACGGGTGGGACGACGCGGCAAAAGCTACGGTTCTCGCCACTAGTTTTAGAGGGGGGGCGCGCTCGATTTTGGAAAGATTAAAAGAAAATTTTAGTTTTCAAGAGATTTGCGCGAAATTAGAATTGCGGTACGGGGAGCGTGGAATTCAAAATTATTATACTACTGTGATCAAAAAGTAAGGTAAAATTGTCATTTAAAACTCCCGGGCATTAGGAAGGCAGATAATTTTTTTTTCCTAGGTTGGTAGGACTGTCTCTAATATTTGCCAAGCGTCTGTTTGTCAAAAGGTTTAATTATCTCCGAGTTACACGTGTTTTTGTAAACAATCAAAAGTGAATTTTTCGATTTTTACAATGGGTGATTTTGTTGAGCAAAGAACTTGCATCAAATTTTGTTTGCGGACACGTTGAAAATGTTGCGGAAGGCCTTTGGTGATCAAACTATGGCACAAAAAAACTTTTATAAGTGGTACAACGAGTTCAAAGCGGGCCGAGAACGCGTTGAAGACGAACCACGCTCTGGACGACCATCAACCGACGAGGGCCACGTCCAAAAAATCAAAGATTTGGTGCTTGCAAATCGTCGATTGACAATCAGAGACCTCGCTGATAGTGGTGGAATATCATTTGGCTCAGCCCAAACCATTTTGAAGGATGTTTTGTGTCTTAAACGCGTCAAGTCTCGATTGGTGCCAAAATCGCGGCTCACACTGCATTGGTTCTTTGCGACTTTTTTGCCAAAAACTCGACTCATATCGTTCCGCAACCACGGTATTCGCCTGATTTGGCTCCGTGCGACTTCTGGCTATTCAGCAAACTCAAAAGGCCAATGCGGGGACGCCGTTTTGACACGATTGAGGAGATAAAAACCGAATCGAAGAAGGTCTTGAAGGCTATACCGAAAAAAGACTATTCCGACTGTTTCGAGGACTGGAAAAAGCGTTGGCATAAGTGCATTGTATCTGGGGAAGATTACTTTAAAGGGGATGAAATTGATTTGGATGAATAAATAAACACTTTACATTTTATAAACAAATTCACCTTACTTTTTGATCACAGTAGTATGCAATTTACGAATCGGAAACAGAAGAGCGGGGAAGATTTTGCTGCACTCGGGGCAGATTTGGAGCGATTGGCCCGTCTTGCTTACTCGGAATGCTCCTACGAAGTCNGGGACAAAATCGCTTGTGCGCAATTCATCGTTGCGCTCTCTGACAGATTCGTGAAGCGGACGCTTCAATTAGAAAATGTTTCTTCGTTACGAGTCGCGGTTGAGCGAGCGAGGGCGGTAAAAGTTATTCAGGAAGGTAGCTTTGAAGGGGGAGGAGATAGGAGGCGAGACGGGAAAGATTTTAAACGGTCATCCTTTGGAAATTGGAAAAGAGGAAATGCCGAAGACAGGCGTGAGGAGGGAGAGAAGGCTGTGACTAAAAAGAACGGCGGGAAGAGGGAATGCTGGAAGTGCGGAAAGAAGGGGCACTTTCGCTTTCAGTGTCCGGCTAATTTGTCGGGAAACAAGACCTAGTCGAGCTCCCGGGGGTGGGCTCGGCAGTGGGGTGAAACACCCTGGAGAGGTTGTTTTCTGTCAAAGTTGATAATAAAAAAAATAATTTATTTGTTTATTCTGGTTTGCTGAACGGAAAACCGTGTTGTTTTAAATTTGACACGGGCTCCGATGTGTCTATCGTGAATTCTAATTTAGTAGGGAAGTCGCAATGTCAAAGGTTGTCGGGAAAGCCGAGATTGAGATATCCTACCGGTGAGGAAGTTCCGGTTTAGTTAGAATGTGTGGCTTGAGTGGTTGTAGGGGGACATTCTTTAAATATGCCTTTTTACGTGGCGAATATACTTGATGAATGTATTTTAGGGTTGGATTTCTTCAGGAAGACAGGTCTGAGCAGGGCGTTGAACTGACTTTTTGTTGCTCCCTTGAATGAGTCGAGAATGTCTTGTTGTCGGGTGTGTGACGCTTCTGGGGAAGTTTCGGCTAATCTAAAAGATTTTTATGAGCGGAATTCTGTCAATCTGAATGAAGCGCAGAGAGATATTTTTGCTAAGTTCATAATTGAATTTCAGGATTTCTTCTCTGATCAGATCGTGGCTGGGAACTGTGATGTTCTGCAGCATGAGATAAATCTTCAGGATCCACGCCCGATAAAGCAGGCTCCGAGGAGGATCCCGGTAGGTATGCGGGCTGAGGTGAAAAGGATTCTTCAAGAAATGAAGGAGTCATTGAACAATCTTTTGGCCCGTGGGTTTCTCCGGCGGTTATTGTACAGAAAAAGAACGGCTCTTTGAGGTTCTGTGTGGATTATCGCAAGTTAAATGCGGTTACAATCAAGAATTCTTTTCCTCTTCTTAGAGTAGATGATCTTCTAGATCAGTTGTCCAGGAACGAATGGTTCTCCACTCTGGATATGAAAAATGGGTACTGGCAATTGAAGATTCGGCCAGAGGATAGAGAAAAAACTGCTTTTTCGGTAGGCAATGGGCTGTGGCAATTCACGGTAATGGTTTTTGGCTTGTGCAACGCTCCGGCCACGTTTGAGCGCTCGATGGAGCGGGTTCTCCAGCAGTTGTTGACTAAGATTTGTTTGGTTTATCTGGATGACATCGTTGTGTTCGGTAAATCTTTTGAGGAGGAAGTAGCTCATTTGAAGAAAGTTTTTCTGAGACTCAGGGCGGCTACTTTGAAACTTCATCCTAAGAAATACAATTTGTTTAGGAAACAGGTGAAATATCTTGGCCATGTGGTTTCAGCTGAAGGGATCTCAAAGGATCCGGAGAAAATAGCAGCTGTGAAGGAGTGGCCTGTTTCACAGAATAAAAAGCAGGTTCGCAGTTTTCTGGGATTTGGTTCTTATTATCGCAAATTTGTTAAAGGTTTTTCTTTGATAGCGAAGCCCCTATTTACTTTGACTAAAAACCAGGTGAAGTTTGTCTGAACTGAGCAATGTCAGGAGGTGTTTGCAAATCTTAAGAAAACGTTGTCTTCTCCTCCTGTGCTCTCTTTTCTTCTTGAAGAAGGAGAGTTAATTCTGGACACTGATGCTTCTGGCGCAATGGTGTTGGCGCAATTTTATCGCAGGTTCAGCGAGGGACGGAGAAGGTCATCGCTTATTATAGTCGGGTATTGAATAAGGCTGAAAGGAATTATTGTGTTACTCGGCGCGAATTATTGGCTATGGTTGATTCGATAAGATCTTCCCATCACTATCTGTATGGGCGGAAATTTTGGGTTTGAACTGATCATGCGTCCCTTAGATGGTTGATGTCTTTTAGAGATTTAGAGGGTCAGTTAGCTCGCTGGGCGGAAAGACTTCAACATTATGACTATAAGATAGTTTATCGGAGTGGTCGGGCGCATGGGAACGCGGATGGTTTTTCCAGGCGACCTTGTGCGGAGTCTTGCTGGAAATATTGTTCTAAGGTTGAGATTAGAGACGCCTTGAAGCAGGAGGAACGGGTAGCTCGGATAGTTTTTGAAGGGTTTGCGTCTGAGGAATGGCGAAAGGATCAGTTGGAAGATCAGGCTATATCGATTATTTTACAGGGAAAAGAAAAGGGTTGTCGTCCCTCTTAAGAAGAAGTGTCCGCTAGAGGCCCTTCTTCGAAGATTTATTGGTCTCAGTGGGACGTTTTAGTTGTTTCGGATGAAGTGTTGTATAAGAAGTGGATAGCTCCGAATTTAAAGTCGAGTTTTCCTCAGGTTATTGTTCCTCGAAAGAATGTTGAGCGAATTTTTGAAGAAGCTCATCATGCCTTTTCTGGGGGTCATTTTGGAATAAATAAAACATTAGGAAAAATTCGTAAGCGGTTTTATTGGGCTTCGTGCAAAAGGGATGTCGAGAATTGGTGTAGGGTTTGCAAAGTTTGTGTAGCGAAATAAGGCCCTGCGGACAAGGGTAAATCTTCGTTGCAAGTTTTTAATGCCGGTGCGCCTTATGAAAGGTTGCAAATGGACATTCTGGGTCCTTTTCCGGCGTCTTCTTCAGGGAATAAGTATTTCTTAATGGTTGTAGATTGTTTCTTCAAGTGGGTGGAAGCTTTTCCTTTAAAGAATATTAAGGCGTCGACTGTGGCGAAGGTTTTTGTCAATCAGGTAGTTTCTAGATATGGGGTTCCGGTGGAATTACATACGGATCAGGGTAAGAATTTTGAATCTCGATTTTTTCAGGAATTGTCGTGGTTGTTAGGAATAAAGAAGACAAGGACTACTGCTCTTCATCCACAGTCTGATGGACAGGTCGAAAGACAGCATCAGACGATTTTGCAGTATTTGTTTAAGTTCGTTGACAAAAATCAAAGGAATTGGGATCGTTGGGTTTTGATGTTTCTTTTTGCTTACAGATCTTTTAAGCATGAGGCTACGGGGGTTACTCCTGCTGAATTGTATTTCGGGCGTGATTTGCGTCTGCCATTAGATTTGTTACGGGGCCGAATTATTGTTCAGGTTCTTCAGAGGATTATATTCGAGAGTTAGAGTCGAAATTGGAGGAGGTTCATTAGGATGTTAGGGAGCGTTTAGAGATGAAGTCGAATAAAGCAAAAATACGGTATGATTTAAAAGCTAGACACGTTCTTTTTGACGTTGGGCAGAAAGTCTGGTTCTTTAATCCTCGCAGGAGCAAAGGAAAAGCCCCTAAGTTGCAAAAGAATTGGAAAGGGCCTTACGTATTTGTTAAAAGATTAAGTGACGTAGTTTATTGTATTCTTCGCTCAGATAGACACAGGAATAGGGTCGTACACGCTGATAGACTGGCTTTGTTTTTTGAAAGGTGGAAACACACGTCGGAGCCCTGTGAGAATTAGTGGGTGTTTGTTTTTTTTTGTTTAAGATGTTACGGATATTTGTTTTTGTTGTTGTGTTAATTGAGCTTGGTTACTCGTTTTCTTTTCTTTAATTCTAGCGTTTACTCCGTTGCTACCCTGAATCTTTTCGTTTCGTCGTTGGACGTCGGAGGATTTTTGCTTCGCATCGAGTCGTCGCGAGATCTTCGTGTTTTGAACGCCGTGCTAGAAGTCCGCCTTACTCACGGTTTTGAGCGTGGTTTTCCGTGGGTCTTGGGGCAAATGCCGAGGCGGGGACCTGGGGTGTCCTTTCGGACGGTGGGTCCACGTGAGTTTTTTCCCTCCTTGTCCAAAGTCGGAAGAATTTTATGGACAAAATTGCTCCAGAGGGGATTCTCGATCAAGAGTTTCTCTGGTCAACTGGCTCATTTATTTCGGAACAGCAGTCTGGAAGAGAGCGGGAAAGTTGACTTCTTCTGTTGGATTATCTGGACAATGATCTAGAAGAGAGAGGGGGCAGTGTTGCGAGATGCGCCGCGTGTCGTCCACACGGTATTAGAAGATGTTCGTAGAAGGGTCGATTGCTCTAGAGGCTTTTGTTCGGGTAGCAACGGGGTTGTTTACGGCGAGGTTCAAAGAAGAGAGAGCCGCCGGATTCGGAATCGTCGACAGGCTGGATCATCGGCTCTCGAGATTTCTTTACGTTTTCTGTGACCTTTTGTAACGCGTTCTCCAATAAAACTTAAGTGTGTTATACGCGGTGTTCTCGTTTCTTTTCGCGGAGCGCAGTAATTCGGCGGTGACGCGATTAAACGCTGCCGTGAGCGCAACAATATAATGCGATATCAAGCTCGCGAGGTAGCTCGTTGAGATTCGATTTGACAGAATAATATCGCGACAGAAGACGTGCGAGAAAGAGTCAATCACACTTACGTTCGCGGGACTCCTTCAAAAATGCAGCAGCACCTTGACTGGCAGTGATGAACAGGCGGCAAAGGGTTTTGGTCCTGCTTGGGGTCGTCCGGCACGTTGTCTTTCTATCAACACAGACACTCACTCAGCAGTGAACTCACTTGTCTCACGACACTCGCAACAATGAGCTTCTATCTTTTGGTAGTTCTTCTTGACTTAGCGCTGTTCTTTACGCTAAGTAGCTGAGCAAATCATATTCAATTGTTTGCGACGCCGTGATTGATGGCCACGTGTCGTTCGGCACAATAAAAATTCGGGCCCTTTTCTCGGCCGTATCAGATTCTCCTTGTTCCTATTATCTATTGAGATGAGCTAGTGGAAGCTCAATCGTCAGCATCGTTGAGCCTGTTACTCCGCTGGAAGCTCCGACTCAGATTTTGGAGCCAGAATGCATGCTTCTTCCGCCCTTTGAGTCCGACGTCCAAATCATGACCGAACATCTTGCGTCTTCGACGTCTTACGCCCCTGAACCTCACGCTATGCTTATTCGCTTTCTTCCTTGCTCGCATCTCTTCGCCGTCCACGTACAGTGTGTTGCTCTCTTCGCTCTAAACTTAATCTACACAATAGCCACAAAGCGGCCCGCACTTTTTTCTTCTATTTTTCTTTTTTTTTCTTCATCTCGCGTCCTTTTTTTCTTAATTTTTCTTTTTATATCTTGTAGATTATACGCTAATTTTCTTCATGTGTAACTCTACGTGTAATTCCACGACAAACTGTCAAAATCGCTTCTCTGTCATCATTTACTCTCTCGGCTTGACTCAAATCGACTTGACTCGATCAAACCAACCGCGTGGCATATTATTCTTTTATTGAATTTAGTTCTTTATAGTTTTTTTCTTTCTTAGTTTTTATTTATAAAAGTTAGTACCTTAATCTTGCTATTACTTTCAAACGGTGATAAAAAATTAAAGAATCTTGAATATATTATATCCTATATTAAAAAAGGCATGTGTACCAAGATGTGCGAGTTTAAAGTCGAATATATCGCACTTATTGGTGCCTCTTTTCCGCGTTGCCGATTGGTCGGTTGGTTTCGATCGANTCGAGACTCGAGAATAGTAAATTGATGTGATGACAGAAAAGCGAGTTTGACAGTTTGTGTATAATACACGTGGAGAAACGTAGCGGTTACATAATAGTGTAACGGTACGTAATAGTACCAGTACATAATAGTGAAAAGAAAAAAATAGAATTAGTTGAAAAATGAGTAAGTGAGTAAGTGAATCGATAAGATTGAGAGAGTATATATATTAACAGAGGAGCGATTTTAACAGTTTGTCGTAATTGTCAGAAGTGAAGTGACAGACAGCAATCAAACGCCAGATTATAACTAGCAGATGACACAAGAGCGTAAGTATAATATTAATAACAAGTATACCCATGGGGGGATGGCAAATGTAAGTATAAAGTAAAGTATATAAAGTGTTGAAATAATTGTTAAATGTGCTCTGTTTGAGTTGTGT
This sequence comes from Pseudomyrmex gracilis, assembly GCF_002006095.1. Taxonomy (NCBI): domain Eukaryota; kingdom Metazoa; phylum Arthropoda; class Insecta; order Hymenoptera; family Formicidae; genus Pseudomyrmex; species Pseudomyrmex gracilis. The sequence continues at coordinate 4,379 of NW_018021417.1, read as the reverse complement.
TCACATATTTTGTTTAGTGTGCAGAAAGTACACAAAGTGCGTGTACCATACAAGCTGTAAAAGCCACATTTGAGAAGCACTGCTTCTTGACTTTCTTTTGTCTGTTTTCCGTGCTTGCGTTGTTCCCTTCCCGTTCGTGTGCGTTTCGGCGGCTTTCTCGCCGATTATTGTTTGTTATGTTCATTAATCATGTATTAATCTGTTTATATAAAATATAACTGTTCTACAAGTGTTGTGAATCTCTGACTTTTCTGTTAAGTAAAATTCAACAGGTTATGGGTCCAGGATTGTCAGAAACGTAAAAAAAAAACTAAAAAAGATAAACTAAAAAAACTGATAATGGCGTAAAATAGTCAGGACAAAGTAACACAGATAGAAAAAGTAAAAGACACAAAAAATTTCTCCTTGTGGAAGTTTCAAGTAACAATAATCTTCAAGTCGCTTGGTTTGTACGAGATCGTGTCAGGATCATTTGTACTGACGGAAGACATTACGGAACAAGCAAAAACAGACTGGATCAGGAAAGATGCGCGGGCTCAGAAGATAATAATGTCAACGATTGAGAAGCAAGTTTTGATGCATATATTAATATGTAAAATCTCGTGCAAAATGTTCAGGCGTATATGCGCCATGTACGAAAGAGATACACAGCAACAAAAGTGCGTATTACTACAAGAATTTTTCAACTTTATTTATCAGAAGGATTCAGATATCGGTTCACATGTGAGTAAACTAGCACTAGCATACAGATTAAAAATACTAAACGTTGATATTAATGATACTATGTTAATATCAAAGATACTTGCAACACTACCTGAAAAATTTAAACATTTCATTTGTGCGTGGGATTCCACAGGTTAGGAACAAAAAACACTGTCTAACCTTACATCTAGGTTATTATCAGAAGAAATTAAGCTGACAGCTGCAGATGTCAAACAGGAAGCAGTAGCATTTAAAACGAGTGAAAGAAAATGTTATAAGTGCAACAACCCAGGACACTTTGCAAAAGCATGTAAAATAAAGGGGAACAGTCAAGATCTGCGCTGTTTCAACTGTAACGGACGCGGACATATAGCGAAAAATTGTAAAAAGGAAAATAATACAGGTAACACAGTAAAATGTAATATTTGCAAGAAGAATAATCATTTGGACAAAGATTGCTATTTTCATAAAAATAAGTCAACGCAAGATCAAGAAGCTATCAAAGACAAAGTTTCTTTTCTGGCAAACACAAGTAAAACTGATGATTGGATTCTTGACTTCGGCTCGTCTTCTTATATGTCGAATAACAAAAATCTCTTTAAAGAATTACAAAGTATTAAGTCAGAAATAGGAACAGCTAAGAAAAGTCAGATTTTAGAAGCGGGAGGAATTGGAATTATTGAAACAAACAAAAAGTTGTACTGAACAAAGATCTTTATGTCACAGAGTTAACTAAAAATTTGCTATCGGTTAATGCCATAACTCAAAATAGAGGTAAAGTTATTTTTACTAAAGACACAGCTGAAGTCTGGAAAGATAATACTAAACTTACAGGATATCGGAATACAAAAAGACTATGGACAATTAATCTTGATCAAGACTGTGTGAATAATGCTCTTTTGACTCAGGAAGTGAAAACAACAGTAGAATGGCATCAAAAACTTGGTCATCTTGGAAGAGAAAACATGAAGAAATTACAATTTATGAGAAGGAATGACATTAACAGAAGAAGGTCTAAATTATTTGGAAAATGTATGTGAAACGTGTGTCAGAGCGAAACAAACAAGACTACCCTTTGGTGAAAAAAGATTGAGAGCCAAAAGACCGCTTGAAATAATACATACAGATGTTTGTGGACCAGTGAATCCTCCGACGTGGGATAACAAAAAATATAAAATAAAAAAAAATAAAAATATATTAACATTTATAGATGATTATACACACTTTGTAATGATCTATCTACCTGAAGGCAAATATGAAGTTCCATTTAAAGTCAAAGAATATGCTAATTTAGTTGAAACTAAGTGGAATTTAAGGATCGCAAAACTACGATGCGACAACGGACGGGAGTATGTTAATGATAATATTGAATCATGGTGCAAACAAAGAGATACTCTACTAGATACAACTACATCCTATACACCTCAACTTAATGGCACAGCTGAAAGAATGAACAGGACTTTTGTAGAAAAGACAAGAGCACTTCTATTGGATGCTGATGTAGATAAAATTTATTGGGGAGAAGCTGTGAGAACAGCTGCCTATTTAATAAATAGGAGTCCCACGAATGCAGTTCAAAGAACTCCGTTTGAAAATTGGACTTCACAAAAACCTGATTTATCGAAACTACATATATTTGGCTGTACGGCTTATATCAAAGTCTTGACACCACTAAAAAAATTGGACGATAGATGCAAGAAATTATTTTTTGTTGGGTATGCACCTAATGAATATCGATTATTTGATAAAGATAAACGAAAACTAATAATATTAAGAGATGTTATATTTGCAGAAGAATTAAAATTAAAAAATACAAAAGCAAATATAAAGACAATTATTGAAGAAGAACCAAATAGAGAACAAGAAGTAATTGAGCAAGAAGAAATTAGAAACAATATTGAGAATGTATCTGAAAGCGACGAGGACACAAATCAGTTTCAAGATGCACTGGAAGGATCACAAAATGAAGAGGAAGAAATACAGGAAAATTATACAAAAGAAAGAAGACAAGAAGACTTAGTAGAAGAAAAGAGACAAAACAATGAAGAAAAGAGACAATGGACAAGAAAATCATGTAGAAGAAAGTAGGAGAGGAAAACGCATTAAAAAAATTCCATGCAAATACATTAAGATTATGTCTTTCTAACCTACGAAGAAGCCACAACAGGGACAGACAAAGAAAAGTGGGTAAGAGCTGTTGAAGAAGAAAAAAAGTCTCTAGAAGAAAATAAAACTTGGATTTTTATGGATAGATTAAAAGCAAATAATAAAAGAATTTTAAGTAATAAATGGATCTTTAAAATCAAAGATGATGGAAGATATAAAGCACGCTTGGTAGTGCGTGGTTGCGAACAACGCTTTGGTGAGGATTTTGAAGAAACATACAGTCCGGTGGTCGGTACTAGTTCTTTGAGAGCTCTTTTCGCTATTGCAACCAGTAGAAAAGATTTCATAATGAAGTTTGATATTAAAACAGCTTTTTTATATGGAAATTTAAGAGAAGAAATTTACATGGAACAACTAAAAGGTTACAATTACAAAGATAAAATTTGTAAACTCAATAAAGCATTATATGGACTGAAGCAAGCTCTATTAGAATGGAATCACCGTTTCACAACCTTCCTAACAAGCAGAGGACTGAATTCAACAAAGGCGGAACCTTGCATTTTTAAGACAAAGGATCATTCACTGATCTTGGCAATCTATGTAGACGACGGATTAGTGATAGGATGTAATAAACAGGTTATAGAAAAACTTTTAAGTGACCTCGGTAAGGAATTTCAAATGACTACTTGTAACTCTGTAAAATCTTTCTTAGGTTTAGAAATTAATCGCGAACAAGGTCGTCTAACATTAAAGCAGTCAGATTATGCTAACAAAGTAGTCGAAAAGTACAATATAAAGAATTCCAAACCTGTTAAAACTCCCATGTTAACTAATGATTCGAGAAATGAAGTCACAAACAAATCTTTTCCATATCGTGAAAGCGTTGGCAGTGTAATATATCTAGCAAATAAAACAAGACCAGATTTAGCTTATGCTGTAGGATATGCGAGTAGACATTTAAATAAACCTACTTTACAAGACATTTCAAATGTAAAAAGAATTTTAAGATACATAAATGCGACTAAAAATTTAGGCATAAGTTATTACGAACATAACACAGATGTTAATGAATTAATTGGCTATACTGACTCAGATTACGCAGAAGATATTGAAACTCGTAAAAGCACTACTGGTTATGTGATCATGTATTCAGGTGGTCCTTTAAGCTGGTGTTCAAAGAAACAACCAATAATTACTTTGTCAAGTACAGAAGCTGAATATGTTGCAGCTACTGAATGCTGTAAAGAAATTCTACATCTAAAATTCTTACTTGAAGAGTTAACAGGCAAATCAGTCAAAGCTACTCTTAACATTGACAATCAAAGTACTATTTGTTTGATAAAAAATGGAATAAGTAACAAAAGAAGCAAACATATAGATGTTAGATATACTACTGTGATCAAAAAGTAAGGTGAATTTGTTTATAAAATGTAAATTGTTTATTTATTCATCCAAATCAATTTCATCCCCTTTAAAGTAATCCCCCCCAGATACAATGCACTTATGCCAACGCTTTTTCCAGTCCTCGAAACAGTCGGAATAGTCTTTTTTCGGTATAGCCTTCAAGACCT
>NW_018021416.1:30499-47472 GCF_002006095.1 Pseudomyrmex gracilis | reverse complement strand
CACGTGACTTTGACTCTGATTTGATTTAAAATTTATGTATACTTCACATCTCTCAGTTACCAAATAGCTACCATGAAGATGTGACAGCATTATTGTTTGTGACACACATTTTTACTAACGTTTTTCCATCTATTTACTTATTGTAAGTTTTTATCATTCTTTTATTTATGTATTATTCACTATTACGTGACAATTGTAATTTTATATTGTAGAATTTATATTGATAAAGACCCAAATCAAGGGTCGAAACGTTTATATAGACCACACATTCGTTAATAAACATTGTTCACCTTACACTTCAACACCAATGTTTGCTTCAAACTGCCGTATCAACATTTCCTTATTTTAACTTTTATATTATATTGTGTGTGATTATTTACTACACGACCTTTTCAGGAAGTCAAACTTTATACAACTACTATGGACTTCCAATGTAAGATCTATCATTTGTTCTTCAATTTTCTTGTAATTTTGCGAACATTGTAATATGACGTGATTATTTATATTTATTTTATTTTTATATTTATTTATATTTACACTGAAGAAGGCTCAAGTAAGGGCCGAAACGTTTGTCATCTCTTAATTTTATTTGTTATTCATTTGCGTTTTACTGCGTTTTATATGCTTTTTAAATAAACTTTAAGATCCTTTAAAGCTCGAAAACAGACCTTGTTATATTTTTCTATTCTTACTTACTTATTGTTAATATTGCGAGCGAATTTTATAATTTAATATTGATGACGGTTGGCAGCACCATCAACCTGAAATGTCAAAATAAATACCTTGCAAGTTGTCTGCAGATAGAAACCAAAAGAAAATTCGGCCTATAGAGGGTTAATTTTGTGTACTTAAAATGTAAAAAAAATTAGAAATAATTTATATGCTTATTTTTATACTTTTTTTGATAAGACTTATCCGTGTACGGAAATATGTTTTTTTGACGGCTTGCGATTGCACAAGTAACATCATTTTTGATTAGACATTTCTCTAACCTTATTGCCACGTTATAAGCTTCGCTTCAGCTATAATATGGTTTCTGCGCATCCCTATAGCATCTCAACTGACCCTCCACTTCCACGATTCAGTGCATGCGCAGAACGCACATTTCCTCTAACAGAGTAAGAAAACGATATCGTCTGCACTGTGATATTTTCGGAATTTTTCAAGCCAAACGAGCAATATAGGAGTATTACATACATGGTAGAGACCGGTCCGTAAGCTTCGAGCGTATGCGCAATAATACACGAAATGAAATAAAGTTCATATGCATAGCATAAAACTATATGAACCAATGAGCGTCTAGTATGATTTTATGTACATCAATATGGCGACTTAATGCTAGACGCTCATTGGTCCATATAGTTTTATGCTATGCATATGCAACTATGCGTGCGTTAAAGTCTCACTGCAAATGTTTCGAAGCATCATTCTATCTTTATTCATTACATTTAACGAGAAATAAAAATAGAACGATGCTTTGAAACGTTTGCAGTGAGGCTTTGACCGCACTTTATAAATGCGTTCGCTTTGAACGTTTACGCGCCTTTAGCATCAGTCCGTCTGTATTGTTCTTGAAATGTAGAAGAAGGATAAACTGACGCTCAAAGCGCGTAAACGCCCAAAGCGAACGCACCCTATGTCATTTTGTGTATTATATCCCTAAAGACTGTCGCACATGAATCTCCGTAACCATAAGCATAAGACATAAGCATAAGCTGGAAAACCAATCAAGAAGTAGCTTTAGGTCAGAATACTGCAGTAAAGGGTCTTCTACAATAAGATATCAGTAATAAATCAGAAGTCAGAAGCAAGAAATTGACCAATCACAGTCGAATCACAGAAGAATATATGATTGTGATTGGTCAATTTCTTGCTTCTGACTTCTGATTTATTACTAATATCTTATTGTAGAAGGCCCTTAAGTGTAGAAATAGCCATTAAGTCGCCATATTGATTTATATAAAATCACGTTAGACGCTCTTTGATTTATATAGATTTATGCTATGCATATGCACTCTATGTTATTTTGTGTATTATAGCCCTTATTGGTCCATATGGACGCAAATAAGCAATACAGTGTCAACCCACAAAAACTGAAATATTGAGATATGTATGTTGGGTTGGTGGAAAAGTTCTGCGGATTTTTTAATAGATGACACTAGTGTCAGAAAATAATTATCGCGTGTCGTTTAAATGTCAGTCTGCCGCACATATTTTGACAAGTCACACTACGCTTGACATTTGGCAGAAGTGTTTGTTTTGGTCGGACGTGTTTTGCGTGTACGGCATACAACTAAAATGGAAGATCAAAAATTGCATTTTCGCCATATTTTGTTGTTTTTATTCCGTAAAGGATATAAAGCGGCGGACGCTAAGCGCAAAATATGCGCCATGTATGGTACCTCGGCCTTAAGCGTAGACACATGCGAAAGATGGTTTGCTCGTTTCAGTTCCGGAGAATTTAACCTCCAAGATGCACCACGCTCTGGACGGCCAAATTCTGTTAACCAACTCCTGGCTACAGTAAAGAGTGATCGACACTTAATGACTCGAGAGATTGCGAAGCGCTTCGGCATTTATCATACAACCGTTATGGATCGATTAAAAAAGCTTGGCATGGTAAAAAAGCTTGATGTATGGGTGCCGCACAAACTGAGCAAAAAGAACATCATGAATCGGATTTTAGTGTGTGAATCTCTCGTNAAACAAAACTCTCTAGACCCATTTCTGAAACGGATCATCACTGGAGACGAGAAATGAGTTGTCTACAACAACATTAAGCGGTGGAAGTCGTGGTGCGGTCCGGGCGAGTCTTCACAAACGGTGGCAAAACCTAATTTGCATCCATAGAAAGTAATGCTATGTATTTGGTGGGACTATAAAGGAGTGCTATGGTTCGAGCTGCTCCCGCAGGGCCAAACAATAGATTCGAAGAAATACTGCGCTCAGCTCGACAAATTGCGCAAAGTAGTGCAAGAAAAGCGGCCAGAATTTTTGAATAGAAAAGGTGTGATTTTCCATCATGACAACGCTCGACGTATTTCTTTGATCACAAAAAAAAATTGCAGAGCTTTGGATAAAAAATGATGCAGCACCCACCATATTCGCCGAATCTTGCACTGTCTAATTATCACTTGTTTCGCTCGCTGCAAAACAATGTTGACAGTCATCAATTCGACTTAATGGAGGCCATCCGAAATCACCTCGTTGATTTTTTTGCCTACAAGTCCCAAGGGTTTTACGAGAGCGGCATCAAGGCCCTACCGAAACGTTGGCAACAAATTGTAGATCAAGACGGTCAACACATTATGGACTAAATTAATTTTTATAAAAGTCGATTTTGTGTTTAAATTTTATACTAAAAATCCGCAGAACTTTTCCGCCAACCCAATAATATGCTTCTTTAACCTATCAAAGAACGTTTTTCTATCGTGTTTTTAAATGTTTTTATATATTAAAAATACACAAACATCTTAAGAGAAACATATACAAATATCTTTTCTTTTTAATCGTAAAACGTAATTTCCTCAAAATAGCGATGTGAGATGACACTGTATTGCTTATTAGCGTCCATATAGTCTTATGCTATGCATTTGCAGCTTACATCATTTTGTGTGTGATGACCCTTCCGCTTAAAACTGCTTTTATGGAACGTACCTTGCGTCAGCTAATCAAATTGTCTCATTGTATTTACGTGCAGTAGCTGTGACAATTTGATTGGCTGGCGCAAGCTACGTTACATGTAAAAGCAGCCTAACTATTAACATTTAAACCCCGTTTCACATTGAGCGTAAACAGCGGATCGCAAAATTGCAAGCGATATTGCGATTGTCGTAAGGTCGTCGCAAGCAGAAATTGCGAAATTTGCCAAAACCCAAAGTTTGCGTCTCTGCGATCTTGCGATAGCCAATAAGCATCGAACTCCCCATTTTTGTGGCATTTTCTATTCTTTGCTGACTGGCAGTAACTTCCGACTAAAGGTCATTTTACATAAGACGCAGACGCAGGTCGCAGGCCGCTGATCTTAAGGAATTGACCAATCACGTAAGTCGATTAGCTAATTTGACAAACGTAAATGGGCGATTCCGCGAGATCAGCGACCTGCGACCTGCGTCTGCGTCTTATGTAAAATGACCTTAATGTAAATGCTCAAATCGCACGATTCTTGCGATTCGTGACAATGCGATCGTGCAATTTATCTTTTGTAATTAATGTAGAACGAGCTTAAATTGACTATAGTCCTTTCAATGAGAGAAGAGAAGCCTCATGCCTATAATAGAAGAAAAGCGGACAAAGAGGAAATAGCGATGATCGTTCCCTTATCCGCACTACCCGCTGACAGCTTTACGAGCAGTAAAGTGGAAAGCTTAAGCCCGTTCTACATTGATTGCAAGCGCAAACGCGAGGGATAGATCTCGTAGATTTGACCAATCACGCTGGTCAATTGGCTGATTTGAGCAATACGATTAGTCAATTCTACCAGACCTGTTCCTTGCGTTTGCGCTTGCTATCAATGTAGAACAGGCTTTACTGGTAAGAGATACGCGCGAAACAGAAAAGTTTTTGTCCGTTTAGATTCTCATCTCTCATTGAACAGACTATCACAGTAAAGTGATTTGGATTTCTTAAGGCGCTCGCAAAAAGAACGCGGTAACCAATAAGCAGTTTTGCTTTTATAAAAAATATGCTGCTTTTTCATGAAAGAATAAAATGATGATTGGCTACCGCATTGCGCGGAAAGGCCATTCTACATAAACCACAGTCCAGCTGCTTTGTGCGCATACGGTTACATTTTTTAAAACATGCGTATCACGGTGTACGTTTATTTTCATATTACCTATGTATCACTGTTGATGTTGTTTTATTTTTATATTGTGAATACAATCCATGTTGTAAAGTATAAAAAATTGGAACAGTTTATTTGATTACTAAATTAAATATAATGCGTCTTTGACTACTCAGGTGGTTTTATTATACTCATATTGGTACAAGCACATATCTTTTGTAGATTTGTTAGTCAATATTATATGCAATTCGACTATCTGATCAAAATATATACAACTCAGAAGTCATAAATACTTTCTAAAAATATATGTAACAAGATTGTTTCTAATAACTACAACAATATAAAATCATCATTTCTACGGAATTTGGTGACTTTTATTTAAAAGTCACCAATTATTTATAATCAACAATTTTTTATCCAAAAAATATACATAGTTTTTCCCGAATACAATGTTATTTTTGAATGTAATAATTCTACAAAATTAGAGTAACCTAACATAATACCCATTTATTTTTATTCTTTCTTTATTTATTCAGAATGTGCAATTACAAAAAATGGCGACAAAACAAATTAAACCAAAGATACTTACAAAATTTGTTGATTATACTAAATAACTACAATCAACACTTGACATTTTATATAAATAACTGTACATATATGATTACATCTACATACAACAAAATATTATATGAAAAATTTTACAAAACTTTTCTAGGTAAGGAATATTATATTTTACCACAACGAAACAAAACGTAATAACCTTATTTTTACTTCTCAACGCATTGTGCGTTAATCCTTCTTGTTTTGTTGTTTTAAAAAAAGTAATTAGCAATTTCTATTCCCCTAATATATAATCATTCCCCTTATGCCTGATATTTTCTTTATTGTGCTCAGGCCCTCAGGCCCTAAGCAACGCGTAATCATTATCACCGTGGTCAATCGCAACGTGGTCAAAAGTAAATCGGGTGCAAACGCAACGTGGGCAAAAGCACCTCGTGAGGAATCGCAACGTGGGCAAAAGCAACTCGTGGGCAATTGCAACGTGGGCAAAAGCAACTCGTGGGCAATCGCAACGTGGGCACTTGAAACGTGGGCAGAAGCAATTCGTGTACAATCGCTACGTGGGCAATTGCAACATGAGCAATACTGACTGTGGGCAATTGCAATGTGGGCAATCGGGACGTAGGCAAACGGGACGTTTCTCTCTAGAGAACTGGCTAGTTATCAAGAAATATGTAACAGTTAACGTTTATTGTAAAGATGCGAGTGTGTACATTATTGTCAAGTTTCCTCTGGTAAAATTTGTAGAGTATAACGTGTTAAGGGTAGTGCCACTATCGGTGCATGACCACGACAACGTGTTTACAGTAGCTCAGATCAAAAATCAGATGATCGCGGTGGATGTAAACAGGCAGACATATTTGTAACAAGAAGTCAGTTAGATCGATGCAAACATGTCAAAAACGATTACGTGTGTAAGAACGTCGAGTTAGTGTACAGACGGCGTCATTAATTCGAAGAATAGGGGCGGGGATCGGAGGGCAAGCGGGGCGGTTGCTCGTAGCGCCAACGGGCGCCGTACTAACTAACTAGTAGCAATCGGGTGTCAACAACTAAACACCCGATTTTGGGACTAATGGATATTTGGATCAACTGGACTTTTTATGTGATCCCCGCACCTATTCTTCGAATTAATGACGCCGTCTGTACAAAGTGCACGAAGATGCGCCTTGCAAAGTGCAAGCTTACATTAGCGAGTCAGGAGAATTTTTAAGTTGTAAGGAAGAAACAGTGGAGACAAATCACACGGTATGGTTAAAAGTGGAAATAATGCGTGCATGGTTGTATTCGACTTTGACAAGCAAATCAGTACTAATTTCCTGCAAAAATCAACAGGAAAAAAGCGAAGTCGTGGACGGAGTTGGAGAGTTGGCGGAGCAATGCAAGCTGATAACTTCAAATATATCGATTCACACGAGTAAAATGATAAACGGTGTACAGATCAATACGTATTTGCCGCGGTTCAATCTGTCGAAGGTTAAAACAGGAAATCGCGCGGCTAAGGGCAAACTGATAGAAATAGAAAGTGTAACAAAAAATAAAACGCAAGGAAAAAATTTGTGGAAGTAACGGAATTGACGGATGAGATAGATAAAAGTACCGGTTCATTCTACGAAAATCCGCACTCTATCTACCCAACACGTCAGGCGTTACAGTAATAGTAATAATCATAGGAGTAATTGTTTATAAGTTAATCAAAAGTAAGGATAAAAGAAAGTTAGCACGTGTCGCTGTAGAATTACGCAATGCGGAACGGCAAGAAAAACGGAAAAATGCTCGTGTATTAAACGTTGAAACGGTAGCGTTGTAAGTGTCACGTAGTGTTATAAATGTAATCGACTATTGTAAAACAGTAATGATTGTAATCAAGTATTGTAAGGTTGCAATAACGGAAAATGTCGGTTGCATTACATTTTCCTTTTTCCCGGAAGGGGGAAAATGTTGTGCGGCAGTTTTTAAAATGAAGTTAAGTAGGTGAGGCCATTGAGCAATGTGATGAGAGATCACTATTATTGCTCAAGGACCTGTTTAGGCTGCGGGACAACAGCAGTTCTAGGAAGAACTGCTGGTTGCCACAGGGTGCGACACATCGCCGCATTGTCTGAAGTGCAACGCAGCATGTATCGACTCCGGCACCGGTAACTAGCACGGCCGTTGCTAGGACCGGTAGGCCTACTGACTCGGCGCGATCGATCTACTATAAATCGATCGCACGGATGAAGCAGAGCAGAGACTGTGAACAGACTGCTGGCTCACTGTGTGGCTTCGCAAGCCGGAGAGTTTACCGCAGTGAGAAACAGCCGTGTAAGGAAGGTTGAAGGAACATTGTAAGGAACTGAAGCAATAAAGATAATATTATAAGTTCAAGTATAGAACTTATTCTTCTCACCAACCAACCTCCTCGACTTCCAGCATTATGTTAAACTAAAAAACAAATATTTAAAAGTATGTTATGACGAAATTTTAGTTCAAGATGTACAGAAAAAGATAAGAGATACGTAGCATCATATTTATGTCGACATAATTATAATACAGTTTTATTATGTCACGACATAATACTTCCACTCGTGTTCTAAAATACAAACAAATTGAATATGATTTTGCAGAGACACGTTAAAATTTTATACTATTAAAATATATAAAATAAATTTCATTTTTAAATTTTGAAATTTACATTTTGTCGCAATTTAAGCATGTTCATTTTTATTAAGACGCAAATAATTTTCATGAAGATGCAATTTCATTTTGTGCTGTATTACGAAATAATTTCAAGAGGCACGGTAGTGCCTCGCGCCGAGTCCACGCGCGACGAATCACGCACAACGAAGGTTTTCTTATATTATTGTATTTTTCAACCTATGTTAATTTGGTGATTGGAAAGTTCCCGAAAACGCGGTTTTACAATAAAGCTTATAAATACCGAATATACGCATTTGACTTATTTTAATATTCTACATTTAACGATACGTAGTTCTTTTCGCAAATCGCGGATACCTCGAGAACCAGAAGAGATAGCTTGAAACTCATTTTGCAGGTACCTTCAATCGGTCTCTGCGATTTATGACAAAGAGTAAAAGTTAACAAATTGAATATTTCGAGAACGGTACAAGTTAGAGCAAAATGGTTTTTGGATCTCGTTTTATATTAATTAGATGCAAAATATCACGTAATGAAAGTGTAATAAGTTTTATTATTTAAACATTTGATTGTTAAAACCAAAACCTAGAATGTTCAAATTGGGCTGGTATTTTGCAGTTTGATGTGCTGAGAATTATAACGCAAACCGTTTTTCTCTATCTCTTTTAGTTTGTTAGGTATTAAGTTTGCAACTAATTGTGATGCTATGTGGTTGCGACTTAAGGGTGATAACTTGTCGACGTTGGCGTAATGGTTACAGTGGTAACTCATAAGTAATGGTAACTCGCTCAGAACAGTGGTTTTTTGATGATGTTAGTTACAACAAAATGGTGATACTGGTAACTTTACTCCCGAACTTCGACTCTCGAAGCACCGATTTTAACACGTTCGGTGCTGTTTTTGGTACTTTCTCCCATCTGGCGGGGTTGATTCAAATTAATCATATACCACTTGTTTGACCATTGTCTATCTTTTGTGCATAAAACAATCAAAATAAAAACACGCATGCTCATGTACCACCGGTGGCTCACCCCGCCCAATAGAACAATTCTGTATGTACCACCAGTGGCTTATCTTGTCCCATGGGACAGACAAGAATGTACCACCGGTGATACAACCCGTCGCGAACGTGTTAACGTAAGTACCAATTTACCGACGCACAGTGGGCGAAAACTGGACAAAAGTGATAGAAATCGATTTTTAACAGTTGTTGAAATGGATGAAATCAAGTATTTTCCAGCTTTATGAATGTCCTGAAGTTTATAAAAACCAAATAATATATGTAAAATGTCATATTACGTATTAAATTTAAGCGAATAATGATATTTAATAGTATTTTTTGGTAACGCTCATTTATAGCTTCATAATATTTTTGCCTGTTCTTACATTTCTTTCACACAATTTATTTGTACAGTTCTTTATATACTGTATCAACAAAAACTTTTTAAATATTTTTTAAAATATCTGTCAATTATTTACAAATTAAATAGCTCATTAGCGTATTAGTTTAATTTTGGATAAGGAAAGTAGATTTCCGATGCGCGAGTTACTAAGTTTGCCCGATTATGCCTAAACGAACCTAGGATAAATCTTTTCTTTGAAGTGTTTTTTAAATTAAGCAAGAAACCCCGTTTGCCTATTTTTGTTCATTCAAAAGTTATGAACTATATCAGAAGTGTTTTCATGTACAGAATTAAAAAAAATATCATACCGAGAATCGAGAAAGACTATTCATGTGAATCTATTGTAAAAAATAATCTTTAGTTAAATTTATTACTGCATGTGTTCATACTATGTTAACAAATTGTTATTAACAAATTACATTGTTTTTAACAAATATACAATATTTCATGCTAAGAAGAAAGAAGTACTGTTTTGATTAGCAAAATATAGTATTGGATTGTTTCTCACAATGCTTAATGCTACTTATATGTTTAGTTTATATTTTGTCCGCTAGATGGAACAAAAAGAACTATAGCACATGTAAGTGAAATTTGCTATGCTTATTATAAGTACCGATCTGGCAGGCTTAGTTCAATTCATGTTTTGCGCGTATTCGTACGTATTGATAGTGTTACATATATATATTTATACTGTTATATATATATTACATATGTACTGTTATATATATACTACCATGATCAAAACATACCCGGAATTTTTAATTTAAACCTCGCGGGCTTATCGGTTTAGAATTCTGTTGTTTGTGTCACGTTGGCAGCACTGTTACGGACACCCATGCCAAGCGTCTGCTTATCAGCTGTTTATTTACCTTTATGACAGTGATTTCTTTACATCAAGTTTTTACGTCGCGGCTATTTTTACAATGGATTCAAAACTTGAACAACGTTCTTGCATTAAATTTTGCTATAAAAATGAAATTAAGTGTTCCGACACATTAAAAATGCTACAAAAGTGTTATGGTGACGATACTCTATCGAAAACACAGGTGTACCAATGGTATGAACGCTTTAAAAGTAGTCGTGAGGCTGTTGAGGACTATGCTCGTCCTGGGAGGCCATTGACATCGAAAACTGACGAAAACGTCAATGAAATCCGACAATTGTTGATCGAAAATCGCAAATTGACGATAAGAGAGATAGCTGAAACCACCAACATATCATTTGGATCCGTACGCAAAGCTATCCGCAAAAAAAGACCTGCTTTGTGGGGCAACAACTCGTAGATTCTCCATGACGATAATGCGCCATTTCATAATGCGTTGATTATTCGTGAGTTTCTCGTCAAAAACAACACCAATACCATTCAACAACCGCCCAATTCACCTGATCTGGCACCATGTGACTTCTTCCTATTCGATCGACTCAAAAAACCACTACGAGGAACTCGTTTTAAGAGTGTGGAGGCAATAAAGCTAAAATCGCTGAAGGCACTAATGGCTATACCAAAAACCGACTTCCAGAAAAGCTTCGAGGGGTGGATCAAACGCTGGCACAAGTGCATCGCAGCCGACGGGGACTACTTTGAAGGGGACAACTTGAATTTTGAAGAATAAACATGTACTTTTCTTTTTATGAATAAATTCCGGTTATTTTTTATCATGGCAGTATATATATATTGTTGCGCTCACGGCAGCGTTTAATCACGTCACCGCCAAGTTACTGCGCTCCGCGGAAAGAAATAAGAACACCGCGTATAACACACTTAAGTTTTATTAGAGAACGCGTTACAAAAGGCCACGGAAAACGTAAAGAAATCTCGAGCCGATGATCCAGCCTGTCGACGATTCCAAATCCGGCGGCTCACTCTTCTTTGAACCTCGCCGTAAACAACCCCGTTGCTACCCGAACAAAAACCTCTAGAGCAATCGATCGTTCTTCGAACATCTTCTAATACCGTGTGGACGACACGCGCCGCATCTCGCAACACTGCTTCCTTTCTCTTGTAAATCATCGTCCCAATGATCCAACAGAAGAAGTCAACTTTCCCGCTCTCTTCCAGACTGCTGTTCCGGAATAAATGAGCCAGTTGACCAGAGAAACTCTTGACCGAGAATCCCCTCTGGAGCAAATTCGTCCATAAAATTCTTCCGACTTCGGACAAGAGGACGGGGAAACTCACGTGGACCCATCGTCCGAAAGGACACCCCAGGTCCCCGCCTCGGCATTTGCCCCAAGACCCACGGAAAACCACGCTCAAAACCGTGAGTAANGCNNACTTCTAGCACGGCGTTCAAAACACGAAGATCTCGCGACGACTCGATGCGAAGCAAAAAAAATCCCCCTACGTCCAACGACAAAACGGAAAGATTTGGGGTAGCAACAGAGTAAACGCTGGAATTAAAGAAAAGAAAAAGTGTAACCAAGCTCAATTAACACAACAACAAAAACAAATATCCGTAACATCTTAAACAAAAAAAAACAAACATCCACTAATTCTCACAGGGCTTCGACGTGTGTTCCCATCTCTCGAAAAACGAAGCCAGCCTATCAACGTGTACGACCTTATTCCTGTGTCTATCTGAGCGACGAATACAATATACTACGTCACTTAATTTCTTAACAACTACGTAAGGCCCTTCCCAATTTTTCTGCAACTTAAAGGCTTTTCCTTTGCTCCAGCGAGGATTAAAGAACCAGACTTTCTGCCCAACGTCAAAAAGAACGTGTCTAGCTTTTAAATCGTACCGCATTTTTTCTTTGTGTGACTTCATCTCTAAACGCTCCCTAACATCCTGATAAACCTACTCCAATTTCGACTCTAACTCACGAATATAATCTTCTGAAGAACCTGAACAATAATTCGGCGGAGAGCCCCGTAACAACTCTAATGGCAGACGCAAATCACGCCCGAAATACAATTCAGCAGGAGTAACTCCCATAGCCTCATGCTTAGAAGATCTGTAAGCAAAAAGAAACATCGAAACCCAACGATCCCAATTCCTTTGATTTTCGTCAACGAACTTAGACAAATACTGCAAAATCGTCTGATGTTGTCTTTCGACCTGTCCATCAGACTGTGGATGAAGAACAGTAGTCCTTGTTTTCTTCATTCCTAACCACGACAATTCCTGAAAAAGTCGAGATTCAAAATTCTTACCCTGATCTATATGTAATTTCAACGGAACCCCATATCTAGAAACTATCTAATTGATAAAAACCTCCGCCACAGTCGACGCCCTTATATTCTTTAATGGAAAAGCCTCCACCCACTTGGAGAAACAATCTACAACCACTAGGAGATACTTATTTTCTGAAGAAGACGCCGGAAAAGGACCCAGAATGTCCATTTACAACCTTTCAAAAGGCGCACCCGCATTAAAAACCTGCAACGGAAATTTACCTTTGTTCGCAGGGCCTTTTTTCGCTACACAAACATTGCAAGCCCTACACCAATTCCCGACATCCCTCTTGCACGAAGCCCAATAAAACCGCTTACTAATTTTTCCTAACGTTTTATTTATTTCGAAATGACCCCCAGAAGGGGCATCATGAGCTTCTTCTAAAATTTGCTCAACTCTCTTCCGAGGAACAATAACCTGAAGAAAACTCGACTTTAAATTTGGAGCTATCCACTTCTTATACAACACTCTATCCGAAACAACTAAAGCGTCCTAATGAGACTAATAGATCCTCGAAGAAGGGCCTCTAGCGGACACCTCTTCCCAAGAGGGACGACAACCCTTTTCTTTTCCCTGTAAAATAATCGATATAGCCTGATCTTCCAACTGATCCTTTCGCCATTCCTCAAACGCAAACTCTTCAAACACTATCCGAGCTACCCGTTCTTCCTGCTTCAAGGCGTCTCTGACCTCAACCTTAGAACAATATTTACAGCAAGACTCCGCACAAGGTCGCCTGGAAAGCCCATCCGCGTTCCCATGCGCTCGACCACTCCGATGAACTATCTCAAAGTCATATTGTTGAAGTCCTTCCGCTCAGCGAGCTAACTGACCCTCCAAATCCCTAAAAGACATCAACCATCTAAGGGACGCATGATCAGTTCGAACCCGATATTTCCGCCCATACAGATAGTGATGGAACGATCTTATCGAATTAACCATAGCCAATAACTCGCGCCGAGTAACACAATAATTCCTCTCAGCCTTATTCAATACCCGATTATAATAAGCGATGACCTTCTCCGTCCCCCGCTGAACCTGCGATAAAACCGCGCCAACACCATGGTCAGAAGCATCAGTGTCCAGAATTAACTCTCCTTCTTCACGAAGAAAAGAGAGCACAGGAGGAGAAGACAACGTCTGCTTAAGATTTGCAAACGCCTCCTGACATTGCTCAGTCCAGACAAACTTCACCTGGTTTTCAGTCAAAGTAAATAGGAGCTTCGCTATGAAAGAAAAACCTTTAACAAATTTGCGATAATAAGAACAAAATCCCAGAAAACTGCGAACCTGCTTTTTATTCTGTGGAAAAGGCCACTCCCTCACAGCTGCAATTTTTTCCGGATCCGTCGCGATCCTTTCAGCTGAAACCACATGGCCAAGATATTTCACCTGTTTCCTAAACAAATTGCATTTCTTAGGATTAAATTTCAAATTAGCCGCCCTGAGTCTCAGAAAACCTTTCTTCAAATTAGTTACTTCCTTCTCAAAAGATTTATTGAACACAACGATGTCATCCAGATAAACCAAACAAATCTTAGTCAACAACTGCTGGAGAACCCGCTCCATCGAGCGCTCAAACGTGGCCGGAGCATTGCACAAGCTAAAAGGCATTACCGTGAATTGCCACAACCCATTGCCTACCGAAGAAGCAGTTTTTTCCCTATCCTCTGGCCGAATCTTCAATTGCCAGTACCCACTTTTCATATCCAGAGTGGAAAACCATTCGTTCCCGGACAACTGATCTAGAAGATCATCTACTCTAGGAAGAGGAAAAGAATCCTTGATCGTAACCGCACTTAACTTGCGATAATTTACACAGAACCTCAAAGAGCCGTCCTTTTTCTTTACAATAACCGCCGGAGAAACCCACGGGCCAAAAGACTCTTCAATGACTCTTTGATCCTTCATTTCTTGAAAAATCCTTTCCACCTCAGCCCGCATTCCTGTCGGGATTCTTCTCGGAGCCTGCTTTATCGGGCGTGGATCCTGAAGATTTATCTCATGCTGCAGAACATCACAGTTCCCAGCCACAATCTGATCAGAGAAGATATCCTGAAATTCAATCACAAACTTAACAAAAATATCTCTCTGCGCTTTATTCAGATCGACAGAATTCCGCTCATAAAAATCTTTTAGATTAGCCGGAACTTACCCAGAAGCGTCACATACCCGACAACAAAACATTCTTGACTCATTCGAGGGAGCAACAAAAAGCGACTCCAACGCCCTGCTCAGACCTGTCTTCCTGAAGAAATCCAACCCTAAAATACATTCATCAAGTATATTCGCCACGGAAAAAGGCATATTTAAAGAATGTCCCCCTACAACCACTCGAGCCACACATTCTAACTGAACCGGAACTTCCTCACCGGTAGAATATCTCAATCTTGGCTTTCCTGACAACCTTTGACATTGCGACTTCCCTACTAAATTAGAATTTACGATAGACACATCGGAGCCCGTGTCAAATTTAAAACAACACGGTTTTCCGTTCAGCAAATCAGAATAAACAAATAAATTATTTTTTTTATTATTAACTTTGACAGAAAACAACTTCTCCGAGGTGGTCTACCCCACAGCCGAGCCCACCCCCAGAAGCTCGACTAAGTCTTGTTTCCCGACAAATTAGCCGGACACTCAAAGCGAAAATGCCCCTTCTTTCCGCATTTCCAGCATTCCCTCTCCCCGCCGTTCTTTTTAGTCACAGCCTTCTCTTTCTTCTCACTCCTGTGTCTTTGGCCTTTTTTTTTTCCAATTTCCATAAGATGACCGTTTAAAATCCTTCCCGTTTCGCCCATTATCTCCTCCCCCTTCAAAGCTACATTCCTGAATAACTTTTACCGTCCTCGCCCGCTCAACCGCGACTCGTAACGAAGAAACATTTTCTAATTGAAGCGTTCGCTTCACGAATCTGTCAGAGAGCGCAACGTTGAATTGCGCACAAGCGATTTTGTCCCGGACTTTGTAGGAGCATTCCGGGTAAGCAAGACGGGCCAATCGCTACAAATCTGCCCCAAGTGCAGCAAAATCTTCCCCGCTCTTCTGTTTCCGATTCGTAAATTGCATATAATAATTTTGAATTCCACGCTCCCCGTACCGCGATTCCAATTTCGCGCAAATCTCTTGAAAACTAAAATTTTCTTCTAACCCTTTCAGAATCAAGCGCGCCCCCCTCTCAAACTAGTGGCGAAAACCGTGGCTTTTGCCGCGTCGTCCCACCCGTTCGCACGAGCAACCAGCTCGAATTGCACAAAAAAATTCACGCCACGGCACGCTCCCATCAAACACGTCGGACTTAATTTTCATTTTAACTAATTCGCCCGCCCGACCGGGCAACAAACTAGAAGACGACTCGCCTGATGTTTCCTCCCGAACGCGTGCCTGCAGACGACGCATCTCCTCCTTCTCTTGTCGCCGCTCCTCCCGGAGTCGCTCCAGCTCCTCCAAGATCGCACGCAAAGTCTCTCCTTTCGCCGCCGTCGCTGACGCCGCCGGCGCTTTGCCCGCTCCATTCGCAGTCTGGTTACGCGTTCTCCGCGGCGAGTGAACCAGAGCCATTCCGTCGTTTTTTCTACCTCGAACTCTCAGATCTCGGACGAGCCCCCAAATGTTGCGCTCACGGCAGCGTTCAATCAAGTCACCGCCGAGTTACTGCGCTCCGCGGAAAGAAATGAGAACACCGTGTATAACACACTTAAGTTTTATTAGAGAACGCGTCACAAAAGGCCACGGAAAACGTAAAGAAATCTCGAGTCGATGATCCAGCTTGTCGACGATTCCAAATCCGGCGGCTCACTCTTCTTTGAACCTCGCCGTAAACAACCCCGTTGCTACTCGAACAAAAGCCTCTAGAGCAATCGATCGTTCTTCGAACATCTTCTAATATCGTGTAGACGACACGCGCCGCATCTCGCAACAATATATATATATATACAGGGTGAGTCATCAGAATCTATCACCTCCAATAACTCGTTTGTGTGGCCAGGAATCGAAAAAACTTTCATATAAAAGTTGTAGGGTTTCGAGGGGGAACCGAAATGGCGTACCTTTCAACTTTTGATTTTGATCGAAAGTGGGTTACTTCAACCGGAAGTGGTTTTTTTAAAATGGAAACCCCACTTTTTGACACCGGAAACTGAAAAAGCGGAAAATTTTATGGTCAGATATAATTTTGGCTGTTTTAAAATTTTTAAGATGGCAAACGAAGATGGCGGACAAAAAGTTTAGTCAACCGATTTGCACCAAATTAAGTTTACGAGGGTTCATGGCGTTGCTGATCACGAATTTGAAGTCAGATTTGCAAAATTCAAAATGGCGGATCCAAGATGGCGGACCAAGATGGCGGACAAAATTTTTAGCCGAAATTAATAAAAATTACTACTCTTAGCACTACCCAGGAACAAC
>NW_018021416.1:27677-29824 GCF_002006095.1 Pseudomyrmex gracilis | reverse complement strand
AGACCATTAAAGACCAACGATTTTGGAAATTAGTTGAACGAAACCAATAAGGATTTACATCGGACCAGTAGTGACAATTATGTCTATTTACAGTTCCATTGCTACTGAAAGTTGCCTCATCCGAAAAAAGTACGTACCGAAAAAAGTTNTCATCTTGTTGGATCATTTGCAGAGCCCATTCACAAAAATTTACACGAAGTAAGTAATCATTAAAATTCAAATGTTGTGTCAACGTTATGTGATATGCATGAAATTTTATCGCCTTTCATATTCTTGCAACTGTTCGCTGAGGTATGCCAATTTCTCTTTCGATTTGACGAGTGCTAATATGACGATCGAGATAAATTTTCGCTAAAATGGTTATAACACGATTATCATTAACATCATATTCATGATGTGATCGGCGAACCATAGACCCATCATTTGCTCTCTGCGTAAAGGTTTTAATGGTTACCCTAGTTGGATGCCTTCTATCAGGATAACGTTGAGCATACAGACGTTCAGCTCTCGAAAAATTATTCCTACATTCCCCCAATATTTTGATCATGTCTACGATTTTGTTTGGTGGGTAGGCTGTCATATGAAAGATAAGAAATTACCTGAGTTCTAAAAGTATTGATTTCTCAATAGATACAAATAAGCGGAGATATCGTTGCTATTTAAGCATTCACGTCTGCTTTATGATTGCAGGATGATAGTCATGGTCATAGCAACCTAGCGGAAGAGCTACATACGAACTAGTCGCGCATAACTATGAATGTCTGAAAGTCAACCAATTTTTACCAAATTTTGTACACGGGAGTTGGTAGGGTTATAACACGATTATTATTAACATCATATTCATGATGGTATCGACCTATGCATTCAAGAAAATGGACGGAATTTCGAACAGTTAATTCGCTAAGTGTACTACTTAGCGAATTAACTGTTTGAAGTTACAAATTAACTAAATAAAGCACCCCGATAGTAAGAGGCAAGGGGACTCACGTAAATAAAGCACCCCGATAGTGAGAAGCAAGGTGACTCACGTAAATAAAGCACCCCGATAGTGAGAGGCAAGGGGACTCACGTAAATAAAGCACCCCGATAGTGAGAGGCAAGGGGACTCACGTAAATAAAGCACCCCAAAGGGAACAAAAAACTACCACGTCCACGCCGTTGTTTCTGGGTAGTGCTAAGAGTAGTAATTTTTATTAATTTCGGCTAAAAATTTTGTCCGCCATTTTGATCGGCCATCTTGGATCCGCCATTTTGAATTTTGCAAATCTGACTTCAGATTCGTGATCAGCAACGCCAAAAACCCTTGTAAACTTACTTTGGTGCAAATCGGTTGACTACAATTTTTGTCCGCTATCTTCGTTTGCCATCTTAAAAATTTTAAAACAACCAACGTTATATCTGAACGTAAAATTTTCTGCTTTTTCATTTTTCGGTGTCAAAAAGGGGGGTTTCCATTTTAAAAAAACTACTTCCGTTTGAAGTAACCTACTTTTGGTCAAAATAAAAAGTTGAAAGATACGCCATTTTGGTTCCCCCTCGAAACCCTACA
Organism: Pseudomyrmex gracilis; assembly: GCF_002006095.1. NCBI lineage: Eukaryota > Metazoa > Arthropoda > Insecta > Hymenoptera > Formicidae > Pseudomyrmex > Pseudomyrmex gracilis. The sequence goes on along the minus strand of NW_018021416.1, from coordinate 28,275 downwards.
ACTTTTATATGAAACTTTTTTCGATTCCTGGCCACACAAACGAGTTATTGGAGGTGATAGATTCAGATGACTCACCTTGTATATATATATATATATATATATATAATGAATATTGGCTATTGAAGCAATAACACTGTTGTTAGAGTGTATATAAGTAAATCCGTTTATTATACAATTAAATAATTAAATTAGCATGAACGCTTTTGACCTTGTATTAGGTCCTTTTCAAATGCATATCTACAATAAATAACGTATAAAAACAAATATTAGAATACAAATAATGAAAATTACAAAAAAGATTTGAACAAAAATCGCAGAGAATACAATATATACAATGTCACTTACAGATTATATTGGAAAAAATAGGTCGCTCAATGTTGATCGTGGATATCCACACTAGCCATCCCGACCAACACTTTACAAAGGTGGAAATGGAAATGGACTCAGTCGCATTTCCACCTTTGTAAAGTGTTGGTCGGGATGGCTAGTGTGTGGTAATAAAACTCCTGGCTGAGGAGTTTTTTTCGCAATATTTTAAAATTAGTTAGGGGGGTATACGGGGTCCTTCATATATACGTGATGCAAATCCAGCATCCTA
>NW_018021416.1:21218-27182 GCF_002006095.1 Pseudomyrmex gracilis | reverse complement strand
ACGTGATGCAAATCCAGCATCCTATATGGAGGAAAAAAATTATTTCATTAAATATATGTGTATGCATATATATATATTTAAGCACATTCTCTGCATAACATCCTGCAAACCGGCTCGAATAACCCGATGTTAATTCATTCATTAGTTTAAGGAAATATGAATTGCTTCGGACTTATATAGATAGATAGATAGATAGATAGATAGATAGCGTTTATTGATTCCCCTTAAAGTTACAAAACCTTATACAAAAAAAATCTTACATCTACTCTTCCAACTAACCTTACAACTAATTTAAAAATACTAAAATACTATATACACACACACACGCAATCGCTTTACCCTACTCTACGCAGTGCGGACCTCCCTTTCCGGCAGTCACCTCTATCCAGTTACTCCACCATTGGTTCCAATACTCTCTTTACTTCATACATACATACAATTACACACTTTTTTTCACACATCCATTCACTCTGCTCTCACTTACTTTACTATTATCCCTCTTTTTCTAATCACTCCTCTCCCACCTCCTGTCCTACCTCCTTTTCCGTTCCCCTATATTCCTCCAGCCTCCCTAACCATCCTTCACACTACCCCTCCTCCACCAGTACCACTTCAATCATGTCCTCCCAATTCCCTTCCGCTCCTCATACCCCACAATCCTCCCACACATGTCTCCAACCCTCTTCCACTACTCCACACATTCTACACACTCTTTCCCTCTCCTCTTCCCAGTATCTACCTTCTTTCATCTCGTTCCCCAACCTAAACCTAGCCATCCTCTGACATCTGCTTTCTCCCCATCCCTTTTTTAAATATCTTGGCACTCCTTTCTTTGTAATCCTCCTGTACCATGTATTGTATACCTCAAACTTCCAATTTTTTTCCATCTCTCCTCACTCTGCATCCTCCTCTCCTTCTCTATCAACAGCTGAGCTCTCCATTTTCCTGCCACTCTACTTTGCTCCATCTCCGCTATCTTTACTCCCCTCTCCTCATAATATTTTATCCTGTTATTCTCCCACTCAGACAACCCCTCCCCACCTCCCTTTCTGCCCCTAATCTATTCCAACCATAGCCTCGCTATTTCGCTCCTCTCTCCTCTTTCCAACCTTTCCTCAAACCTCCAGGCCCTTTGCCCTGCCCTTCCTCTTAAATAAGTCCCTCTGCATTTCTTCCTTTACGATATACCCCGGGGTCCTCCAATCTACTCCCAATAACCATCTTATATATCTTTTTTGTAACCTCTCCAAACTATCCCATTCTCTCCATCCCCATATCTCCACCCCATATCCAACCACTGACCAAACCAATACGTCGAACAGCCATAACTTTCTACCCCAATCCCTACCGAATTTCCTCTTCCCAATCCCCCACACCAGACTCATTACAGCCGCCTTTTTTTTTATTCTCTCTTTTATCTGCGCCTCTCTCCCCCCGTTTCTCTGAAACACATACCCCAAATATTTAAATTCCCTTATCTCCTCCAATCTCTCCCCCTTCCACCACCATTCCAGCTTTTTCTCCCTCCCCTCTCTCCTCCTAAACCTTATCACTTTTGATTTATTTACGTTTACTTCCAAACCCTTTCCCGCCAGATATTTTTTCATCCCTCTCATCATTCCTTCATCCCTTTTTCCTCCTCCGCTAACAACACCAAATCATCCGCATACGCCCCAATACATAAACCCTTCTTCCTCCTACCTTCACCCCACCCCATCCGTTCTTACCCAAATAGTCCTCCATATCCGCCGTCAACAGATTGAACAGATATGGGCTCAACGGGCATCCCTGTCTCACTCCCCTACCTGTCCGAAATTCATTCCCCACCTCCCCCCTGCCGCCACTCTATTCCTCGTCTCCCTATATAGGTCTCCACACCTTCCCAGTAAACCCTCTCTCACTTTTTTCTCCCTCATCGCTCTTAGTAAAGTCTCCCTATTGACCGTGTCGAAAGCCGCTCTCAAATCTATAAATAACGCAATCAACCCACCCCCCTTCCTACTTAAATTTCTGCTAACCAGGTAATTTATTACATAAATGTTATCCATCGTACCCCTTCCCCTCCTGAACCCCGCCTGACTCTTCGGAACTAGTTTCTTTTTCTCCATTTTCCCCCTTAACCTTTCTGCTAACAACTCCGCATACACTTTATACAACGATCCGGCCAACGTCACACCCTTATACTCTTCCAATTTATTTCCCTCTCCTTTTTTCAGTACTGGCACCACTATTCCCTCATTCCACTCATCGATCCACCCCTCTCCTGCCCATATCCTCCTACATATATTCCGCACCCAGTCCCGCATATTTCTTCTTCCAAACTTCCATACCTCTGCTAGTATACCATCCTCCCTTGCGCCTTCCCTACCCTCAATTTTTCAATTGCCCCTATAATTTCTTCCTTTCTTATATCCTCCTCCCCTTCCTCTCTCTTTCCCCTTTCCCCTCTCACCACTTTCCAGTCCACCCCCCCAACAGTTTCGTGAAATAATCCTCCCACTCTCTTATCTCAATTTCACTACCCCCTCCTCTCTTTCTTTTTCTCTTCTTATTCACCACTTCCCACACCTGCCCCATCGTTTTCGCTTTTTTTACCACCTCCTCCCAAGCTCTGTTTTCTTCCTCCCTTTTCTTCTTACACAACGCTTTGTATTCTTTTTTTCTTTCCTTATACTTCTCCTTACACCCGCTTCCCTTTCTCCACCTTTTTAACTCCCTTCTTACATTCCTCTTTGCCTCCTTACACTCTTCATCTCACCACCCCTTTCTCCCTACTTTCCTTACCTCCCTTTCTCTTAACACCGTTCTTATTCTCTTTTTCATAATCTCCCATTCGTCTTCAACCCCCCTTTTCTCATCCCTCATCTCCTTCTGCATTTCCTCCATGCATTTTCTTTTTCCTTCCTCCGTCCATATTATCCTTTTTATTCCATCCTTCCCTCTATCCTCTTCCCTGTTCCCATTCCTCACCCTTTTTCCACTTCTGATCCAGATCACCACCGGATGGTGATCCGAATCCCCTATTTTACTTACTTGATCCCCTATTTCCATTTTCTCCACATATTCCTTCGTGCTTCCTTCCCTTAACACATAGTCAATCACTGACTCTCCTCTTCCACCCGTGTATGTCCATTTCCCCTTCTCGTCTCCTTTTGTGTCCCCGTTCCATATTACCCATCTTAGTTCCTCAATCCTCTCCAGCAATAATCTTCCCTCCGCGTTTACTTTCTTATCCTTCGACCTCCTACCCCCATCCTCCTCCTCCTTTTCTTTTCCCCTCATTTCCACACCCTTTTCTCCTGTCCTTGCATTAAAATCCCCTCCCACTATTGTCCTCACTTTTCTATTATCCCCCTCCATCCACTCCCTTAACTCCTCTAATTTTTCCTCTATACCCCCGTTTATATACACTCCCACGATCCTCCACCACTCTCCCCCTATCCTCATTCTTCTCACCGTTATCCCATCCCTTCTCCTCTCTTGCTTCCACCCCCTTTTTTACTCCCAGTAACATCTCTCCCATAGCCCTCTCCTTCCTATTTTTCCTACCCGCCTACTGTACCTCCAAACTAAAATTTTTTGGCAGTTTCCTAGCAATCCCCGCCCACCCTTTTTTGTCCACCCAAGTTTCCATCAAAATTACCACGTCCCAACTCTTTAACCCCTTCCAAAAACTTTTATCTTTTCCCTTAAGCCCAGCCACATTCCAAAACACCACTTTTACACTCTCATCCTTCCTTTCCTCTTCCTCATTTTCATGATTTTATTCTCCCTTCTCCCCCCTAACTTTCCCACCCATATCTTCCTCTCTTTCCACCCGATCCTTCCCCCGCTTCTTTCCTCTTCTCTCCCTGTTCCCCCCTTCTTATTATTTTAACCAAGCTCCTTTTCTCCTCGTCCCATCTCCACCAAACCCCCTCCATCTTTATCCTGTCAGCCTCCACCCAGACATTTTCCCCTTTCCTCCTCTCTCCCGCCGCAATTACGCCTACTTTTCTTCTTACCTCCCTCTCTTTTCACGATAGATCCTCCTCTATCCATACTTTTCTCCCCTTTAATCTCTTCTTCTTATCCCACACTTGCTTCTTGTCCTCTTCCCTCTCCAGCCTTAACCACACCATTTCCCTTTATCCTCCCTTCCTGTGGTTATCCTCCTCATTTCGCCTATCCTCACTTCCGCTTCTATCTCTTTTAGAGGCTTTTCCACTCCCCATCTCCAGTCACCCTTTTCCCATGGAACCCCTTTTATTATGACATTCCTCCTCCTTTTCTCTTCCTTCTCTTTTCTCTTTATATTCTTTTCTATCAATTTCAATCTCCCTTCCCATTTGTTCTCTACCTCTACTTCTTTTTTCCCCTCCTTTTTCCTTTCCTTTCTCCCCTCTTTTTCTTCCAACCTTTTCTCCAGCTCTCTCATTTTTTCTTTCATCTTCTCCCTCTCCATTCTTAATATCTTTTCCCTCTTCTTCCAATTTCCAACTCCCTCTCCATTCTTTTTACCTTATCAATATACACCCCCATCTCCCTCTTAGTCTTCTCTAGCTTCTCCCATATCCCATTTTTTCCTTCTTTCCCCTTTTTTCCTGTAATTCTCTTTTTTCCACCTTTTTATTTCCCACTCGGAGACCTCGCCGTCTTCCTGCTCTTTGCAAACAACCATTCCCCCTCCCTCTCCTTTCTCTCCTCACCATCCCTTTTTCTCTTTAATCAGATATCTAGAGGCGAGCTCTCACTATCCGACCTCCCTCTCCTCTATCCCTCTATAATTCTCCCCTTCTTCTCTATCCCTTTTTCGTTTCCTTCTGCCATTCTCTTTCCTCGCTACCACCTTAAGGCTTAAGCCCTTTCCGCCTTAAAGATGTCCCCAGGAATTCTTTAGGGCTCTACACCTTCTGCCCCTTCTGCACTCTCTGCACCTTCTACTCACCACCTTCCTTTCCTTTGCCAATCTAACCTCCCAGCTCCTTGCCACTTTTTAACCTTCTTTAATACCCTCCTCTCGTTACACTCACCTTCACCTATATGCCCTCTCCTTTCAACCATTCTCTTACACACTCACACACAACACTCACTCTAACCACTGGCTAACTCCGTCAAAAAGACTGAAATCGCTCTCAATACTTTCTACCACTGTTTGCCTACTCGCTGCCGGAAACAGAAGTCCTGCTTCGAACTTATAATGAACGCTTATTTGGAAATAAACTTTATCCTCCTTACGCAAAGATTCAGGCTGCACAAAAAAATGTTATCTTCCAAATATAATTGTAACTGAAAATGGTGCTAAACTCGAAATGCAATCTCTGCTAAACCATACTACATCTCAAATTATTAAATCTATATCAAATCAAGATTTATTTGACATAGGCATTGAAGAGTTGATTTTACATGAAAAGTGGAGAATGGATGGTGCTTCTGACCAACAAAATTTTAAATAAAAGTGGTCAATTAATAACGACAGTACTAAAATTATGTCTGACAGTACAGTGTTTATAATGTTATGTATCCTTATTGTTGACAAACAGTCACGATAGTAGTCGTGTTTTATGGCAAAATGATAGAACATCATCTGTAAGATTTTGCAGACCACTTGAATTTAAATTTGCTAAAGAAACACAATCCAACATTTTAGAGGATTACAATTTCTACATGCATAAAATTAATAACTTGCAGCCTTCAGTAGAAAACTCCGTTAACTCTTTCAAAGTTACTCATACTTTATATTGTACAAGGTCTTTCAGATTAAACGCTCACGCAACAAACATAAAAAACTTCTACAAAAATGAACCGATTTTTCTTTGTTATACACGAAAAGAAAGCTTATTTTAGGATATTTTCGATGTGACCACCGTCATTTTCAACAACTCGTTTTAATCTATGAACAAAGTTCTTCATACATAACTCTAACATTCCCACTTCGATGCTATTAAAGATCTGCGTAATTTCCTCTTTAAGTTCTTCCAAAGT
>NW_018021416.1:13637-19983 GCF_002006095.1 Pseudomyrmex gracilis | reverse complement strand
CCCGATCTCCTGAGCTAAACGAGTCAGACTGGTGCGGGGATTGGCGCGGACTCTCTCTTGCAACTGCTCGATGTTTTGCGGCGTGCGCGCAGTTCGTTTCGCGCCACATTTTCCAACTCTATCATCGAGAACGCTACCGGTTTGTTCAAACTTCTTCACGAGACGTAAGATTACACTTTTTTTGGGCAATTTTCGACGATGAACATTAAAACTCTTACCGTAAGAGGTCAGAGTTTGAGCGAGGTTATGATTAGTCGAGTAATACGTTTTCACAAGAAATACGCGTTCCGTTAAATCGTACATTTTGACATTATAAACAAACTTTACCGACTTAACCAGTAGCCGAATATTTTCGTCCCGAATTGGGGAATTCAGTGTTACCATCGATGGAGCAAAAAAAAAATTTTTATAGGAGTTTTTTATGTTTGTTGCGTGAGCGTTTAATCTGAAAGACCCTGTACTATGATTGATGGAAAAGTATGTAACATGTTGACGGACCGAAAATCGACAACATCTTGTAATATTTGCAGAGTAAGTCCAAAACATATAAATAATTTATATATTGTTACGTCCTGGAGATTCCACAATTCCTTTTTTCTTGCGACGCGACGCGTCAACGCATAACAAACCCTTTTTTTGTAAATAATGAAAAGCAATAAATAACTTGAACGGGTTTCCTATCGTTTGGAAACTTAGACTCCAGATGATAGAAAAGCAAATGGAAATCGCATCGGCGCCCGAAAAGATAAACCGCGCTTAATAATAACCGAAATTTAATGATAACGAGCAAGAAAACTTATTGTTAAACATCCTGAACAAACCCGGATATTTCCGGGCCAGAAAGAACACCGCTCATAAAAATTAAAGCAGCCGGAGCAAATAAAACTCCGACGCCATGAATAATCCACAGAAACTTTATTATAAACAAATAGCAAAGGGTCTAGGTGGCGTGATCTAAAACCAACACTCTCCCTTTTCCTTTCTCCAAAAAATTGGACGAGCCAACCCAGGCGAGAAATCGTCACCGAGTGGCGATCTCCTAAGTTTACTTGACCAACTAATTAACAAATAGGAACCAGCGGGGCTCAGCCGAGTTTTTTGATTGGAAGAAACTCGGTGAGCACTCGCTTACTTGCAAAGGTATATAGGACGGGGACTCTCGGGGCTGGAGTCAGAAAAACTGCTGATTTCCCCGGGAGTGCCGCAGCAAATTCGCGACGAGTGAGTTTAAGTGCGTATAAAAGGTTAAGTAAAAAAAGAACAAGCCAACCGGGCCATCCACGCCAGCTCCAGCCGCACCGGTTCGAAGCGACCCACCGCCGATCACCCAGCAGCTAAGCCGCACGGGGCTACGAGACGCAACAGCACCCAGGCGAGATCATCCAAGTAGTAAATCCACATCATTGTATATACATATACACGGAGGTTTCACTTTTCGCGAAATTAACATCTGACGTCGTGACTGATTTTCGGAGAAACCGAGGAAAAATGACTAAAATAAACAAATAGATAGACGCGCTCAAAAATCCAAATTTTTTGGAAGAGCTACTCACGGTGCATAGCCGTTTCGGGTGGCATCCGAATTTTTCAAAAGAGCTACTCACGATGCATAGCCGTTCCGGGTGGTATCCGAATTCTTTTTTTTTTTTTTATTTCTTTTTTAAATCTTTCCTAAACAGCAAAAATACACAAGCTCAACATCTCCAAAAACGGTCGCAAAGCCTAGAGAATACAATAACATAATTGCACAAAATCATTTAAGTAGAACCCTGGAGAGAAGCGTCACGAGTAAAGAGCTGACTCTGCCGGCGCAACCAGAAATTGCGACGCGCGGCTGCCCTTGCTCTAAACTAGCCGGAGCCGAGCAGGCCCACTACCGTCACCTCTCCTCAGACAATAGAGAACGACTCCGAAAATAATAATAACAACAGCAACGATGATACGGAAACACACGTAAACACCTCTCACGTACAAAATAATAATAATAATGATAACACACATAGAATCTCACGCAACCGCACACGACATACATACAGACACACACCATGACGACGATTCGTGGTATCAATCCCCTTCTTACTCTCCTGTAAGCTCCAATCCCCGCGAACAATCCACCGTCTTCATCTCCTCACTCCCCATCTCCAAGATGGGCACCCCGAGCCCTCTTGTCCCGCAGAAAATCCCGCGGATGTGCAATCCGCGCCAACTTCTTCACCCGCTCTTTACTCTCCTTCCCCTCTACTTTCTACATCCGGGCAAGAACCCGCGGACGACAAATCTTCCGATTCCTCTCGACCGACTACCCCACCGCTCGACTCTAAAATCCAACATTTCCTCAGATTAGCCTCCACTTACCGAACAGCAGATCCTAAAAAATTACCTTTTGTAATTGATCCTTTAAAAATAAATTCTTCCGATCTCTTTCACCTAATATTTACCACTCCATCTAAGAAACTTCTCCCCGTCAAATTTCCGTACCTACATGATATCCGTCTAATCCCCGTCAATTTTATTCTATATTTCCCCCTAGTTCCGCTAAAACCCATGAAATAATAGAAATCGATCTAGAATAATGTCAATCACTAGACCACAAATCGGCGTCATACACATGCACCCGATACACTCACATTTGTAAAAACCCGCCGGAGGTCCCTTCACACGCGCTCGCGACACACATCCACACATACATTCTTTCCTCCCTCCGCCTCCGAACGATGACCCTCCGATCAGTTGTAAGATTCGCGACACTACATTCATCCACACGACAGCACACTTAACTAAAAAAATTGTAACAAAAACTTCTCTTAATAAATAAATTAACATGTTTTATATCCGATCAGTTTACTTAAATTGACCTCGCATCCTCCACATCCTCAATCGATCGCACGGTCTTGTCCTTAGTCCATAGAGTTAAATTTCTAGACTTAAAAAGAGACCGACGAGCGGGGCCTCATAGAATAGAGTAAGATCGGCATACGCCGTTGACCTGTCCGTGAGAGCACACAAACTCGCTCGACTCTGCTGCAGCGGGATCGCCAACCTGTTGTGCGGAGATAGAGAAACGACAGCTCTCTGGTACTCCACCATAGCTCGACCGTAACCGTGGGCTAAGATGTATCAATATAAAAGAGCTAAAAATTAACAAAAAACATTACAAGTTTGGTTTATTCACTCTTCGTTGTTGGATACGATTTATGGAATGTTTATTGCACATTTCATATAACTTAGATTTTAAGGAAAGTTATGCTAGAAAATATAATAAAATTTTACAACAAAATAAAAAAAAACAAATTCAAGATGATTTAAAATCGCAATTATCAATAACAGTTGATGTTGTAAAACACGGATACGGTACCACCAATGATGATAAAACTGCTAGGCAATTTTTTTCGATTCCTGCGATTATTTCCAATGTACTTAAAATCAATCAAACACTCGTAGAAAGGTTTGGAAATATCCTACATGTAATGGCAAGTGGTTTTGCAGTAGATTTGGACAAATTTGATATATATATCACAGAAACTGCGGAATTGTTTATTAATTTGTATGGGTGGTACAAAATGCTTCCTTCTGTGCATAAAGTACTTTATGGTAGCAATATTATGCGAAAGTTGAGTCTATCTATCGGCTATTTTTCAGAAGAGGCTCAAGAATCTGGGAATAAAATATTTAAAGCTGCTAGACGCTATTATAGTAGAACCTGTTTCCGTAAAAACAATAATAAAAACATAATGAATTATCTTCTTATTTCGTCGGATCCTATTATTAGTGTTAATAGATTACACGAAAAGATAAAATAATAAAGGAATTATCAATCAAAGCAAAATCTTTAATTAACTGGATCGATTTAAATAATATAAATAACAATAAAAATAATGACAATATATCAAAAAATTCAGATAGTGAAGATTGCTTTGAAAATCTTGAAGATGATACTTCTGTGAAGATGGAGATAGAATAAATATAAGTTGTGTTTATTACATAATACAAAATTATTTATTTTCCACAATTACTACAAACAAAATAATCAAAATAAAAATTAACAATAAAAAATACAAAAAATTTAAATAATATAAATACTATGTTAAAAATATAAAAAATATAAAAATATACAAAAATACAAAAACATTAAAAACAAAAAAAAATAAAACAATCTTTTCTTAGACTGGTATCTTGTCGCGGTGAAAAGGCTTATAATTGCATATATTTGAAACATAATTGAAGTAGCAATTAAACCAAACTCAGTCATTGTTTAACATGTCCATTTGAAGGTAGTATTTATATATTATTACTATTTATATACTATTGGAAATCCAGAGACCATTGATATGAGACTATTGATATATTGAATCCGCCATTGTTAATCTTATATTGTTAATATTAATTTGATATTCGAAATCAGCGATCTAAAAAGCATTGGATTCTCACTTTTCTAATAATTTCATTCAGTATTTCACAAGGTATCGAGTTTTGTCCATTTTTGCTTGATTTCGCCAACTGTGCGACGGTAGAAGATCTGGATAGTTTTAGAATCTAGAGGAAAAACCGGCAGGGCCGAGTAATCAAAATATATATATTGTTGGATGTCGAGGAGGTTGGATGGTAAAAGATTAAGTTCTAAGCTTGAACTTATATTCTTATAAACTAATAAATGAAATATCGGGTAGTAAGAGCCGTTTGCAGGATGTTATGCAGAATGTGCTTCAATATATGTATATGTATACACATATACGATGAAATAATTTTTTTTCCTCCATATAGGATGCGGGATTTGCATCACGTATATATAGAGAACCCCGTATACCCCCCTAACTAATTTTTAAAATATTGCGAAAAAAACTCCTCAGCCAGGAGTCGAACCTGGAATCTCCGGCTTTCCGGGCCGTCGCCTTCCCTGTTAGGCTACCGAGGCACTTGGAGTTTGTCTCGCAATACTTAGCACATCTATCGAATGTTGATCTGATAATAACGCCATCTTCCACCAGCGTAAATTTTTAATTAATAAAGAACAAGAAGAAGATNTCTTCGGGCTCTGAAGTCTTTTAAACTAATAAATGAAATATCGGGTAGTAAGAGCCGTTTGCAGGATGTTAAAAATTAGTTAGGCGGGTATACGGGGTTCTCTATATATACGTGATGCAAATCCCGCATCCTATATGGAGGAAAAAAAATTATTTCATCGTATATGTGTATACATATACATATATTGAAGCACATTCTGCATAACATCCTGCAAACGGCTCTTACTACCCGATATTTCATTTATTAGTTTAAAAGACTTCAGAGCCCGAAGAGATCTTCTTCTTGTTTTTTATTATATTCTTATCTTTATTGCTCCGTTTTACATTGTTCCTTACGTTCCTTACACGGCTGTTCCTCGCTGTGGTAAACTTTCCGGCTTGCAGAGCCACACAGTGAGCTAGCAGTCCAATCACGATCTCTCACCTGCTTCATCCACGCGATCAATTTATAGTAGATCGATCGCGCCGATTCAGCAGGCCCACCGATCCTAGCAACGGCCGTGCTAGTTACTGGTGCCGGTGTCGCCACATGCTGCATTGCACTTCGGACAATGCGGCGATGTGTCGCACTCTGTGGCAACCAGCAGTTCTTCCTAGAACTGCTGCTTCCCCGCAACCTAACTAGGTCATTAAGCAATAACAGTGATGTCTCATCACATTGCTCAATGGCCTCATCTTACTTAACTTTTTGTTTTATTTTTAAAACTGCCGCACAACAATATAAATATATATAAATATACTAATTAGATATATTCAGTTTAAATATAAAGTCAATAGTGTATTTATAAAAAAATGCTTATTTTAGAAAAAATTAATAAATATGTTACTGTTGTTGAGAAAAAACAATAAAAAAACAATGGAAAAGAAAAAGAATTTGAAGAGAAAAAATAGTGCATCATCTATCTCACACGCACGTACATACAACCAAGTAAACTTATGTATATTAAAGTTTTTAAGTTACTATAATAGAATAATGTATATACAAAAACTACAAATGTTTATATTCTTTTTTTAGAGAAACTAAAACAACCTTAAAATATAAAGTGTGTAATACTCTAAGGAACAAAATATAAAGTGTGTGCTACTCTAAAAACTTACCTTTTCAAAAAAAGATACAAACAGGCGCCAAGTACACGCACAATACGTATTGTATTTAAATTAAATTATTTTTTTTTTATACTCCAAAAACTTTTTTTTCTATAAAACCTATTTTACAACATTTATATACTACAAAACATTCTTTCTCTAAAAACCCGTTTTACAAAAAAAGTGATATCACAAAGTAGTACCAAGTAAATTTTGTACGTTACTTTTGTACATTATTA
>NW_018021416.1:8292-13506 GCF_002006095.1 Pseudomyrmex gracilis | reverse complement strand
TAAAAACCCGTTTTACAAAAAAAGTGATATCACAAAGTAGNACCAAGTAAATTTTGTACGTTACGTTTGTACATTATTATCCGAATCTAAGTATACATAACTACTTTGGTAAGTTTTCGTTACGGAAAAAATTTTGAAAAAAAGAATTGTCTGGGCTTATTCAATTAACAAAAGGATTTGTAGTGAAACTAACAAGTAAACTCAGCAAAACTTTACTTTTCGTGAAAAACAAAAAAAAGAAAAAAAAATTTGTCACTATAAAATATATTGAATGCAAAAAAACGTGCACCAAAAATGTATCTACAGACAAACATATCTTACATGTGCACATGTATCAGACTGCCGTGCATATAAAAATTTTAATTCATTATATTTGAGGTGCAGCCGCGCCAAGTATTTTCGCATTAAATATTTTTTATTTTGACAAAAGTTTTTTTTTCTTTGTTTTTGTTTTTCACGGAAAGTAAAGTTTTGCTAGGTCTACTTGTTAGTTTCACTACAAATCCTTTTGTTAATTTAATAGACCCAGACAATTCTTTCTTTCAAAATTTTTTCCGTAACGAAAACTTACCAAAGTAGTTATGTATATTTATATTCGAATAATAATGTACAAACGTAACTTACAAAATTTACTTGGTGCTACTTTGTGATATCACTTTGTTGGTAAAACGAATTTTTAGAGAAAAAATGTTTTGTAGTATATAAATGTTGAAAAACAGGTTTTATAGAGAAAGAAGTTTTTGGAGTATAAATAAAAAACTAATTTAAATACTATACGAGTTGTGCGTGTACTTGGCGCCTGTTTTTAAATATATATTATTTTGAAAATACTACTAAAATAAGAAAAAACTACACTATTTTTACAAAACACCTTTTATCGCATTGTCTTAGTCTTTTTTATTCAAGCTTTATACAGATGTACATAAATGTTACTTTACTGAATTATTATTATATTGACACAATAATTTGTCAACTTAAATTTATGTTTCGAGATATTACTAATTCACTTAATTAAAGTAATTATGTGGAAGAATTAAAATTATTGTTACGTCCTGGAGACTTTACGGTCCCCTTTTTCTTGCAACACAACGCGCCAACGCATAACAAACTTTTTTTAGTAAATAATGAAAAGCAATAAATAATTCGAACGGATTTCCTATTGTTTAAAAACTTAGACTCCAAACGATAGAAGAACAAACGGAAATCATATCGGCGCCCGAAAAGATAAACCGCGCCTGGTAAGAACTCGAAAGTTTACGATAACGAGCAAGAAAAATTTATTATTTAAATACTCTGAGCAGCTTTTCAAACAAACCCGGATCTGTCTGGGTTAAGAAGAATACCACTTATAAAATTTAGAGCAGCCGGAGCAAATAGAACTCCGACGCCATGAATAATCTGCTAAAATTTTATTATAAACAAATAGCAAAGGATCTATGTAGCGTGATCGAAAGCTAAAGCTAGCTCTCCCTTTTCCCTTCTCCGAAAAATCGGACGAGCCGACCGAGGCGAGAAATCGTCACCGATTGGCAATCTCACGAAGTTGACCCGACCACTAACTAACAAATAGGAACTGGCGAAGCTCGACTGAGTTTTTCGATTGAGAGAGTCCTTGCTTACTCAAAATTGTATATAAGCCAAGACTCTCAGAACCGGAATCAGTTAAGAGCCGCTAATCTTCAGAGTCGGGAGTGTCGTGATACAAAGAGTTTGAAAAGTAAATTTCGGTGCAGTGAGTGACAAAGCTGGGACACCGAAGCCGCACTGGGTTTCAACGCTCCACTCCCGAATGCCTGCAGCCAACCCGACACCGCCGCTCTACCAAGTCGTAAGTGCTTTTAAGAAACCAATTTATTATTGAGGTTTCACGAATTAGAAATAGAATGTTGATAAATCGGGTTCTTAGCGAATTTCAAAATCTTTCAATTTTAATCGGGCAAGTTTGAACCGTTTGCTGTTGTGCAATAAATAAAATGCAATGTGTTGTTTTCTCCCAATCGTTTCGGTTTATTGTTAAACCTTCTTCAGTGAGTTACTGTTTACATTAGAATTAATCTTACAATAAGTTTGCAATTATAATTTTACAGAAATAATTTTACAGAGCTGTAGTAATGTACTTTTATTGAACAATCCCTCCTGATTGTTGATGACGAAGTGTTAAAAGTTAGTTGTTGTCAATTTTTAAAAAGAAAGTTAGTCGTTGTGTAGATGTGTTTACGTCAAAAGTTTCGTCATTACTGTCAGGAACGAAGGTTTACAGAGTAAATACATTTATATAGTGACATCTGTACAACGCGCCTATATAAATTTTGTCTCGATTTATCTAAAATCGGTAAGTATTTGTTATCTAACATTTCTGTCTTGCATTACGTTGATATTATTATTGTGTATTTTAATTTGTAACATCTCTGAAATGAGTCGTTTGTAGTAATTAGGTTCTGTGTCTAGTATATTGATTGAATTTCAATTAAATGAATGTCCTGTGTTGAGCACATGTTCTGTTATTACTGAAGTTTGTGTGTTGTTTTAACATATTGCATGTGTTCTTTAATGCGTGTTTGTACTTGTCTTTAGGTTTGTCCGGTGTAATTGGCTTCACATATGTTACATGAGATGTTATATACTACGTTTTTCTTTTTGTTGCAAAGTAAGTTATCTTTGTGCGTTTTGATAAATTTGTTCAATTGGTTTAGGTTTTTGTAGGAGAGTCAGTATTTGTTGTTTTTTATGTCAATGTCTAAAAAGGATTGTATTTGTTCTGAGATTTTTGGAATGTATGGAACGAGAAAATAGTTGCGTGGTTCATCTTTATTGTCTTGTTCGTTGAAATTTTTTTTATTAAGCTTAGTTGTAAATAATGTTTTTAATCTTTTTTAATAGTGAAAAAAATTAGATCTATTGAATAGTTATTGTTTATGAGCGTCTTGATGCAAAAATTTATGTTTTTTTGGTGGTGCTTTGGGTCTGATAGTAAGACTACTCTGTCAATTGGTGTAATTATTGTCCCGATTTTGTGGCATAAAGGGTTCTGTGACATAAAATTCAAGTATCTTACTGAAAATGTTGGTTTATGGTACCACAATCACAAACCACTACATTATTGACTAAGTTAACTTTTAAGTCGAGAAAACCGACACCGTCGTTGGATTGAGTTTCTTGTGTAAACTATATTCTTGTGCGAATAGAACTAAAAACTTTAAGAACCTCATATATTGTATTTTTTGGGATGGCTATTATGATGTCGTCCACATATCTAAAGTATATAGATATGTTAAATTTTAAAGATATTAGTGCTTTTTTTTTTAATTTTAGTGCTTGATTTTCGATATCTTGCATGATAAAATGGGCCATTATGCGTGAGAGTGGTGATCCCATGGGTGAACTAAATGTTTGTTTGTATATTTTGTTATCAAATGTGAAATATGTGGACGACATCACGATTCTTATTGCTATTAAGAATTCTTCTCTACCGATTTTTGTGTTGATTTTTATACACTCCATCTATCAGAAACTCCCTGTATTGCCATTTCTATCGGGATATTAGTGAAGAGATACCACGTCTAAGGAGTGTAGAACAAATTCATCATTAAACTTTAGGTTGTTAAGCACGTTGTAAAGATAAAAGCTATCTTTAACAAAGAAAAGCGAATTAGGAATGCTATTATGTAATGCATTAAAAAATTTTGGCACCTTTGAAGAAACTTTAAGTTAACTTGATGGAATCAAAGTAAACTTCAAGGAAACTTAAAGATTTATAAATTACTTAAAAATCTTCCTTAAAAAACTTTGGGAGCATTAAAAAAACTTCAAGTTAACTTAATAGAATCAAAGTAAACTTTAAGTAAACTTAATGAAATCAAAGTAAACTTCAAGTATACTTTAAAATTTTCAAGTTACGTTAAAAAATCTTGAAGTAAATTTTCCTTAAGGTTATATGCGAAATTCATGCATTTTAGGAGTGGGGAGATTTTCTCAGGGCAATATTTAAGTAAAGACTGAACCGATCAATTACGTATTGGTCTTAATCGATTCAAAATAAAAATTTTCAAATAAAAATATTCTTAAACAATTAAAGAATCTTTTTCGGCTCTGAAGTTTTTAAACTAATAAATATATATTCGGTCATAGGAGCCGTTCGCTAGGTGTTGTGCGGAAATTATACGTGTATATATATCCATATATACGTGTTCACATGTAAATTTTTACACGTGAAATTCGAATTGAAATAACAATTCTTAAATTCATATTGGATGCTATACTTGCATCTCTGAGATGCAAGTATAACATCCAATATGAATTTAAGAATTGTTATTTCAATTCGTATTTCACGTGTAAAATTTACATGAAAAAATATTCTTACATTTATTTTGTGCTTTCTGATCGGAACTATGCGACGTTAAATACTTTGATTTAAGAAAATCACGTTTTCGTCGTCATCGTCGTGTTGTAACGGTTTGACTTTTCCGTCGAAGCTTCCGTTTTATTTTAGTTAAATTATTATAGCTGCGGAATAGCTCGCCACAAAATCAGGGTTTGGTAAGGGTAAAATAATCAGAGAAGATTCGGTTATTCTTTGAACAAAAAAATAAAATGCGTTTATTGAACAAAAAGAAAAGAAAAAAAAAATATCTACAAAGTAAAGTTTAGCAAAGTAATCTTGGAAAAAGTGAGTTCTAGAAGATGCGTATTTAAGTGAGTTTTGAACAGTAAATTTTAATCTTGTACAACAAAAAAGTGATTTCGGTTGAAAATACGCTTTTTTTCAAGAAGATAAATCGTTCTTGGTCGGCCTTATTGCTAGGCGTAGAACGGCACCTTTGCTTTTACGGGGGCCGGTGGAAAATACGAGATTCCCCTAAAACGGATCGAACGAAAAGCCAGTTTACCCGGCGGAAAGAATAAGAAACTTATTCTCTTAAAGAAGATCGAATCTTTGAGTCGCTGTTGGTTTGCCCGACCGAGAAGGAGCTTCCCTTGGTGCTTCTCGCTAGATTCGGAGATCAGGCGGATCTGATCTCTTTGCTTTTGGGCCCAGCTTTTATACTCGCCGTTTTCCGCAAGGCGGGGTTGACAAAATATACAGAAAACAACAAATTGTTTGTCACGTTTGTCGTTTCGCAGCGCGGCAAGGCGCGCGGTGCGGGCGCGGTATCAGCTGGCGTTTGTTGGCGCGGGGATCGCGGTGATAGCGGCGCGCAAGCCGCTTGTCGGCGC
>NW_018021416.1:1392-8227 GCF_002006095.1 Pseudomyrmex gracilis | reverse complement strand
ACGCGGGGAATGCGCGGCGCGGGCGGTACGCCGACAGCGTGTATTCAATACACGCTGCACTTCTAATAAAGTTTATTCGGCGCTATGCGGATGTTCAGTCCCGGCCGTAACGATAGCATCGTTACATTTCTCCCCTTCTTAAGAGGGAGACGTGCGCATGCACTCCAGGCGCCCCTGGTTGTCGAAACGCAAAACCCAGCGTCCGTCGTGCAGGTCCACTTTAAACTTGCGCTAGGTGTGGAGAGCTCGGTTCGGCACGTCGACAATGCAGTCCGGCTGGATCTCCACCGGTGACGTTTGCATTGCGTCACGCGGTGCTGGCGGCAGGATGTCCATGGCGACGGTTGGTGTTGCACTGACGGCGGCTATCTTTTTAGGCTTGTTCTGGAGATGTTGCGGCGGTGGATACGGCGTATATGGCCGTATATGTAGCCTCGCTGGTGGTCTGCGGTCATTTATATCGGGTGCTATTTGCGCCCGAAATTTTTCCACCGTCTTCCGGAGCTGTTCTTTCACGGTGTTCCTTTCTGCTGGTTCCGTCCAGGTCCTTATCCAGGTCCGAGTCTCCAAAAAGATCTCGGAAAACCTGCCGTCGGTTCTTCGTCGGCTTCGGATCCGGTGGTACTGGTGTTTCTTTCACCAGGCGGCTAATGCTCTCGAAGAGTATTTCAAGAGTTTCCTCGGGCATCTCTCCGTATTTTGTCTCGAGCGCTTGTTCGGTATTTATTTCGACGAATGATAAATTTTTCATCCAGCCCTCGCATTTTATAGCCAAAAAATTGTTTTTCTTGGAATGACTTTTCTTGCTTTGCTGTATACATGACGTTTCGTTTTCGGCTATCTCTGTCTCAGGTTCGCTGTCTTCGTTGTTGTTGTTTTGATCCGCTGGCAGCAATCTCTTTGAATCTTGCACGTGAACGTGCCGGTGCCACTTGTTTTTCCGGTCTTGTAAGTTGGCGATTACAGGTGATATATTGGGTTGGTGGAAAAGTTCTGCGGATTTTTTAATAGATGACACTAGTGTCAGAAAATAATTATCGCGTGTCGTTCAAATGTTAGTCTGCCGCACATATTTTGACAAGTCACACTACGCTTGACATGTGGTAGAAATGTTTGTTTTGTTCGGACGTGTTTTGCGTATACGGCATACAACTAAAATGGTAAATCAAATATTGCATCTTCGCCATATTTTGCTGTTTTTACTCCGTAAAGGATATAAAGCGGCGGACGCTAAGTGCAAAATATGCGCCATGTATGGTGCCTCGGTCTTAAGCGCAGACACATGCAAAAGATAGTTTGCTCGCTTCCGTTCCGGAGAATTTAACCTCCAAGATGCACCACGCTCTGGACGGCCAAATTCTGTTGACGACGACTAACTCCTGGCTACAGTAAAGAGTGATCGACACTTAACGACTCGAGAGATTTCGAAACGCTTCGGCATTTATCATACAATCATTATTTTATTTTTAATAATAGATTTTATAAACAGACAGTTGGAACGCCAATGGGTTCCCTTCTTTCTCCAGTTATTGCCGATATTGTTCTGCAGGACTTGAGAACTACGCACTCGGAAAGCTTTCTTTTATCCCCTTTCTTTATGTAAGATATGTAGATGACATTGTCTTGGCTGCGCCAAAGACGTATCATAAAGAGATACTTGACTGTTTTAATTTTTATCATCCAAGACTCCAATTCTCAGTTGAGATTGGTGAAAATAATTCTTTAAATTTTCTTGACGTAACCTTGACCATCGTTGACAATTGTCTGATCACTGATTGGTATCATAAGCCTTCATTTTCTGGCCGTTACTTAAATTTCCATTCGTACCATCCTGGCTGTCAAAAAATTGGAACGATCATTGGTTTGATCGACAGAGCGTTTTTCTTTTCGCATCCTAGGTTTCATGAAAAAAATTTTCAGCTCATTGTAAATATCCTTCTTAACAACAATTATCCGATGCAATTAATCTTCGATGTGATTTGTAAACGTCTCAAAGGCTTATTTAATGGTACTGTGGGGAACGAAGGTCGACTGAGGCGTGTTCTCGAAGAGGATAATGAGAATAAAAAATTTTTTGTTGTCCCGTATCTGCGAACATTTGCGAATGGTGTGGCCGACTTTGTTAAATCTAGAATAGACAGGAGACTTGCCTTTGGTAGTGGAAACATACTATCAAGATTTATTCATGTTCACAAAGATCCTTTGCCTTCTGCAGCCAGATCTAATATTGTTTATCACATAAACTGTAAAGATTGTCCGTCTTCATATGTAACACAAACGAAGAGACTACTCAAGACACGCATTAATGAACATAGGAGCCACATTTATCGCAATGCAACGCAACCTTCTGTTATTACCGACTATAAAATAGAATATAACCATGATTTTGATTGGAATAACGTCCGAATATTAGATGAGGAGCACTCATATAGGAAGCGCCTTGTTTCTGAGATGCTCTATATTAAGAAACAAACTGCCGGCCTCAATTTACAAAGCGATACGGAGTTGCTAGATAATTCATATTTACCTTTGGTTGAAGAGTTTAAGAAACTTTAAATTCAAATTCTTGTTGCGATAACTATAGGTGTCTCTGGTTTCTCTCTATCTTTTCTCTATTATTTGTATATTCGACTTTCGATTTATTCTTGTAACAACAATGAGAGTAACAACACGGGTGGATTTCATATTTGTGTCTACCATGTGCGCGATACAAATTGTACGTGTCATGCGAATTTGTTAATTTATTATTTGTGAATAATTTTTTGGTTTTTCTTATTGTATACGATCCTTTACATTAAGTGTATTTTTTATGTTAAATAATATTGTTACAGTTATTTCTGAAGAGGAAATTTCCTCTTTCCATTTGTTTCCAACCAGGGATCGAAACGTCAGTAAATAGTTTTTTCGAAATATACATACACATTACTTACTGTGTCCTTTGGCTCACATTGGCCGGTTTATTATCAAGTTTTTGTTTTACAACATTGGAGCCTTTTACGTTTATTACTCACCTCGTTGATTTTTTCGCCTACAAGTCCCAAAGGTTTTACGAGACCGGCATCAAGGCCTTACCGAAACGTTGGCAACAAGTTGAAGATCAAGACAGTCAACACATTATGGACTAAATTAATTTTTATAAATGTCGATTTTATGTTTAAATTTTATACTAAAAATCCGCAGAACTTTTCCATCAACCCAATATATCGCTTGACTATCAATGGCCCGACGTAGCGTGGCGCGAGCTTTGCGTTGAATCCCTCTGCTTTCTTTGACAGAGAGTAGACGCAATCCCACATTTTTTCTCCTATTTCCGGCCTCCAGTCTCGTCGGCGTAGATTATAATGTCGCTCTTGCCGTTGGAATGCCCGGGCGAAATGAATTTTTACTAACTCGAACGCGTCTTCCAGTCGTTTTTGCAGCACGTGCGGAGTGGCGGCGACTGTTTTTAACGGTCGATTTTTGGCATTCGGGCGGGCTAGCTCTCGTCCGTGATTCAAATTAGCCGGTGAAAATCCTGTTGCCTCGTGACGTGCTGTGTTGTAGGCAAACTGCAACTGGAATTTTTTTGTTCCATTTTTTCTGGCTGTGGGAGACAAACTGCGCCACCATTGTCTTGATTGTTCTGTTTGTGCGTTCACCTGGATTGCATTGCGGTGTTTGCGCTGGAGTGAACCGATGATGGATGCCCATTAGGGTGGACCTTAGTTATACGTGATAAAAAGTTTTTTGCTAAATTTTTTTTGGGACACCTCCTAGAATTATGCCATTAGTTAAAAACCTAACTTATGCAAAATTTGAAGTTGAACGGACAATCGGAAAACGTGCCGCATCGAATTTGAAAATTTTTTTATTCTTGTAACTCATTTTTCTCTACTATTGTCTGTCATTTTAATACATGATTGTACATCGTTGACTTTGTTTTTTTACGCTTTTTAAAAATATAAAAACAAAATGTATAATTATGTTTAAAAAAAGTCATGACTTTAAAATCTCAAAAATTGACCTCAAAAAAAAATTATTTTTCTAGTGCATTATATTTGCTTCATTAAACAGTACAACTTTTGTATAAAACATTTTTTTATATTTTTACAAGTAACAAAGATATTTAGATATTTTTCTTTATACGTATACTTTTATATCCTTATAAAAGAAAAATNTCAAGATTGTAATGAAATATTTATGTTTTGCAAGATCATAGCTTCGCAGTTATTTAATTCGTATGATTAAGTTATACGTACAAAATATATTTTGCAAACGTGAACAAAACGGTCTTTGAATGTTTGAGAATGCAAGCACATTTGTCTAACAATAAGATAGCTATCTCAACCTGGATCTGTTAGATTAGGTTAGGTTAGATTAGGTTAGGTTTCTAACTTGCTCTGAACAAAAGACTCAACACAATATGTTAGAGGGAACAGGACCAGGTTTTGAAACAGAAAGTTAATCTTGCCAGTGTATTTCGAACGTTGAAGAAGGTGACATAGTAGAAGACGGAAAGTGAAGATTCAAATAAAAAAACATGCAAACTAGAACAGAAAAGTTATTTTTACTCGATCACGACGAAAGTCAAATTACTGGGGCTAAGTTGCCATCAAATGGACAAGTAATGAGAGTGTTATTTTATAATCTACATAAAGTGAAGTTAAATCTTCGACTAAGTATGACTTTGGCTATAAAGGAAGTCGAAACTTTTTGGGAAAAAGCACGAATCCCAACAAAAAAATTGCAACATAGCATTGAAAAATTACAATCTTTATATAATGAGTGAAGGGCGTTACAAAAAAGCAGAAAACGTCGAAACNAACTTCAAGAAAAACGAGAACGAGATTTTCTCGATAAACTTAATGATCTCTTTGATATTGCACATGCTGATGCATTACAGTTAATAAATATTGAAGAAGACAAACAATTTCTGGAAAATCAAAGAAAGAAAGGACGACCTGTCTCAATGATTGGAGGAGATCGTATATTATTTGAAAAAGAAAAACAACAAACAATTCGAAGAAAACAAGAAGAATCTAGACAAATGCGTTATGAAATGAGTGCTATTAAAGGTAAGGTACATATTTTTAGATACATGATGTTTCTAAACTATTCAAAGCTATTCTTACATCTCTAATTGCATTATTTTTATGCTATTTTTATGTTCTTATATATCGNTATACAATTTTTTATTGTTCTTATAAGAATTTTTATATTTTTCTAAACAGATTCAACAGTAGAATTACAATTGTCATCCTCCACTGATAATGACAGTCACTACAATGATGATGAAAATATTGAATTCCAAGATTCAATAGATTTACCTAATCCAAGCAATCCNAAGAAAAGACGTGCTCACAAACAATTCATAACTGCAAACATGGTTGCAATACTCGATAGATGTAAGATAAGCGATCGTGATAGTGTTCGTATTATCGCAGCAGTTGCAGAAGCTCTTGGTCACGATTTAGGTGATTTAATAATAAATCGATCATCGATTCGTCGCTGTCGAACTCAATTGCGTGCAGAATTTATAAATAAATTTCGAGAAGCATCTAATGCCGCGAAGCTAGACGCAATTACTGTGCACTGGGACGAAAAACTATTACCATCTCTAAAATGGACAGAAAAAGTAGAAAGATTAGCAGTCTTGATTACTTGCAAACATAATGAAATACTATTGGGAATTCCCATAATTCCTTCAAGTAGTGGAAATGACCAAGCCACTGCTGTTTATGATCTGCTTGAAGAATATGGATTATGCGACAAAGTACAAGCATTTTGTTGTGACACAATATCAACTAATACTGGTCGATTTAAAGGAGCTTGTATTATTCTGGAACAAAAACTAGANAGAGATATTTTGTACTTGCTGTGTAGACACCATATATACGAAATTATTTTGCAAAGCATATTCTCCGAAAAAATGATAAAATCTACAGGACCAAATGTCACACTTTTCAAAAGATTTCAAGAAGTATGGCTATCAATTAATAAAACACATTTTGTGCCAGGAATCAACGACAAAATTATTCGACAAACAATTGAAAACGACGTAATTGAAGATATTATAAAATTCTCAAANGAACTTTTAGCAAAAAATGAACAGCCACGAGAGGATTATAAAGAGCTTTTACAATTAATAATTGTTTTTTTGGGTGGGACTTCACAAACAAATATATCGTTTCGAGCTCCAGGAGCTTTTCACCATGCTCGATGGATGGCAAAAGCCATATACGCTTTAAAAATATATTTATTTAGGGATCAATTTTCCTTAAGTATTGCAGAAGACATTGGAATACGAGATATTTGCATTTTCCTTGTGANAGTTTATGTAAAAGCATGGTTTCGAGCTCCAGTGGCATCTGAAGCTCCACGACAAGACTTAGAATTTTTACAAAAATTGTATGCATATCGTAAAATAGACAATACTATAAGTCGTATAGCATTACATAAGTTTTGTAATCATTTATGGTACTTGACACCAGAAATGGCAGCATTAGCTTTTTTTGACAAACTTATANGAAAAGAAACAAAATTAAAAATGGTAGAAGCGATAAAAAATAAACCTGCAGACNAAGTGCACAAAAAATTTAAACTTGTTCCTGAAGATGTAAAAAACTATATGGACAGAGGAATTGATTATTTCATATCGGAAGACTCGAAAAGATTTTTCGAAAGGTTTTCAATATCTATGGAATTTTTAGAAAAAGATCCGGATATATGGGAGCATGAGAGCAATTTTAATTATGGTTCACAAATCGTTCAGCAATTAAAAGTGGTAAATGACACTGCAGAGCGTGGTGTTAAACTTATGCAAGATTATAATCAAGTATTGTCAAGAAATGAAGAG
>NW_018021416.1:0-1037 GCF_002006095.1 Pseudomyrmex gracilis | reverse complement strand
AATAAAAAAATTTTCAAATTCGATGCGGCACGTTTTCCGATTGTCCGATCAACTTCAAATTTTGCATAAGTTAATTTTTTAACTAATGGCATAATACTAAGGGGTGTCCCAAAAAAATTCCAAAGGTCAAAAAATAAGGTCCACCCTAATGCCCATGCTCTGTAACAGTTCAGTTATTTGTGTAGACTTTATTTGTGTTCCAGTATCGGTTATTATTTCTGCCGGGCAGCCATGACGCAGCACGACTTGTTCGTATAGTGCCGCCGTTATGGCAGATCCCGTGGCCTTTTGTAGTGCCTTTAGTTCTACTCACTTGGTGAACCTGTCTTGCATCACGAACAGCCAGAGGCATCGCCGAGTCGACGTTGGCAGAGGGCCGATCAGGTCGATTGTTACCTGCTGCCATGGTACGTCGATAGGTTCTGTGTGTAGTTTTCCAGCAGGTTTCGTTGGCAGTATCTTATGTTGCAGGCAGTTTTCGCATGTCCGGACATATCTCATAATGTCTCGAAACATGCCGGGCCAGTAGTATATTTGCGCGATTCGTGCAATCGATTTTGCAACTCCCCAAGTACCCTGCGGTTGGCTCATTATGGAAGCGACACATTATTTCGTACTTCTCTTCCTTCGGAACACAACGCTTCCACTGCTCGCTCGGTTCCACCTCACGGAAGTCGAGACTGTGCAGCACATGTTGATAGAGCCGGTTTTCGCATATTTGGTAATCCGGGAAGTCTTCTGGTGCTTTTACTTTTTTTATCATGCGACTGTACCATTTACTTGGCTTTTCGGTTTCTATGTTACAGATTTCATTTTTTCGGGATAACGCGTCCGCCACCTTGTTCAGAGAGCCCTTCCTGTAAATGACCTCAAAAGTGTACTGCTGTAGATCAAACAGCCATCTCGCCAGACGCCCGGTCGGCTCTTCCAGTCGTTGCAACTATTTTAACGACTGATGGTCTGTTATAACCACAAAATTGTACCCCTCAAGGTACATTTGCATACGTCGTATGCCCCACACGACGGCAAGGCATTCT
>NW_018021415.1:45623-47714 GCF_002006095.1 Pseudomyrmex gracilis | reverse complement strand
TTAAAGTAAGTTCTTTTTATATTTTTTATATTTTTTTGTAACACGTTTATCCATTTAAATATGATTTGTGCTTATCCCGATTAATTTTATTGTTAGATTACATTTATACACACTGAAGAAGGTCCAAACCTGGGACCAAAATGTCTATTTATTATTTAATAAAGACTGTCTTTCATACACGACCAACTTGTATTAACTGCTTGCAGTGGCCTTCTAACTCATTTTATTTGACATTTATTGAATATTATTTTCATTCAATAGATTCAAAGTAGCCATAATGTTGTTGTGCAGCAGTTTTTAAAGTAAAGTTGAGTAAAGTGAGGCCATTGAACAATGTGATGAGACATCACTGTCATTGCTCAATGACCTGGTTAGGTTGCAGGGCAACAGCAGTTCTAGGAAGAACTGCTGGTTGCCACAGGGTGCGACATCGTCGCATTGTCCGAAGTGGCATGTGTCGACACCGGCACCGGTACCTACCACGGTCGTTGCTAGAACCGGTGGGCCTGCTGAATCGGCGCGATCGATCTACTATAAATCGATCGCGCGGATGAAGCAGCGAGGAGATCGTGATCAGACTGCTAACTCACTGTGTGGCTCCGCAAGCCGGAGAGTTTACCGTAGTGAAAAACAGCCGTGTAAGGAACGTTGAAGGAACATTGTAAGGAACTGGAGCAATAAAGATAATATTATAAGTTCAAGTATAGAACTTATTCTTCTCACCAACCAACCTCCTCGACATCCAACAATGTTGAAAAACATATCAATCCTTTTTTTTATAAGTCTATTGAAGCACGTGCAAACCATGTTCCTGTTAGGACACTAATTTTAAAATTATATGTCTGTGGCTTTTGTTTTCTACCGTAAACTTGCTTATATGTTTTTGTGCAATGAAGAATTAAAGATTGACATTGTGTGTCCAAATAAATCATCGCGGGCACTTTACTTCTCTTCGTATAACGTTTTTTGTTGCCAAATAAGCAATCAATTTAGGATAATTATGAGTTAAATGCAAACACTAGTAAAATAACATAGCAAATTAGATTGACAGATCACTAGTTCCGAAATATTCGAAATATCAACTGAGAAATAGGCGATCATACTGTTCACATACAGGGTGTCTGACAACGAACAAACAAGCCAACGTATGTAGGTAGATCGGGTCATTCTGAACAGAAAAGTTGGTAATAAATAATGGTAAATAACTTTTCTGTTCAGAATGACGTGATATATCTACACACGTCGGCTTGTTCGGTCGTTGTCAGACATCCTGTATATGTATAACTGAATATCGAACTCGAAATGTTCTCGGAAATGAGAAGAAGAGGAAAATATTTGTATTCGATTTTGTACTTCTACATTAATTTACCGAAAATAAGTACCAAGATTTTTAAATATTTTTTGCTAAAAACTTTTTAATGAAAACCGAGCGACAGCTAAAACCTTTCGATTGTTACTCACAAGAGTGTGCTTGACAACATATGTCACGGTCAAGGTCATCGGAGCACCTCTTTTATACTGAACATTTACCGGAATTCATAATAAAAATGCCAGAATTAATCGTTGCTCTCACTGCTCCTCTAACCATCAAACGAATCAATCGCGTCTTGTACCAAAAACTCGTTACATTGCAAAAGTCATCACAAGGAAAATTAACAAATGTTAAAATACTTTGAAACAATTCAGAATACAACAATTCAAACTATATGTAACTATTTTTTAAATAATACTTGCGTATTATTCAATCTGACACATTTATGACACTAGTTATATAAGATCTTCACACAACAAACACTCCATTAGACATCTATTAGTTATCCCATGGAGCTGTTGACGTCTAATGGATGTCTAATGGAATTTTTGTTCTGTGTGGAATCTTGATCATCTTGTTGCAAAAAGAATGCTTCTTTTAAAAATAAAGTAAATAACACAGTGAAAAATGAGGTATGTCCTCAGGCCCTCGTTGGTAATACCAATATATTATAATTTTACATAATAGGCAATAAATGGGCCGTTGCAGGATGATGTGCAGAATTAATGTATACTATTTAAATTGTGAGACGTTTTGACTTTATTTTCAGTCCTTTTCAA
>NW_018021415.1:42239-43808 GCF_002006095.1 Pseudomyrmex gracilis | reverse complement strand
TTGAAAAGGACTGAAAATAAAGTCAAAACGTCTCACAATTTAAATAGTATACATTAATTCTGCACATCATCCTGCAACGGCCCATTTATTGCCTACTAAAATTATAATATATTGGTAAAGTAAATACCCAAGTAACACAGCCTGGCTATATTCGCTGTGAAAGCAAAAATGTANCTAGTACAACGTTATGCCAGCCTTATTTACAGCTGATTGGCTGCAAATGGTACTTTGCTGAATTTTTAACTGTAAAAGCACTGTGACAGCTAACAAAAAAGTCAAATTATAGCCACAGCTATTTTAGNTGTATTAATAACTATAAAGTCGTTATGACAGTAATACTAAAAGTCACAAGGCAGCCACAGCTATTTTATCTATATTAATAGCTGAAAAGTCGTTGTGACAGCAATACCAAAAACCGAAATTNAACCACAGCTATTTTAGCTGTATTAATAGCTGTAAAGTCATTGTGACAAACATAATAAAAGCCACAGTTCTGCCACAGTTATTTTAGCCGATTAGATGATATAAAATCGTTGTGACAGTAATAACAAAAGCTAAAATTCAACCATAATTATTTTGTTATNTTACTGGCCCAAATAGCACATAGAGCTTTAAAATATTTGTGATAATGTTGTCGCAACCTAAACAGCAGCATTTTTGTCCGCTTGATCATAGCTACGTTCTCAATTTAAGATAAAACTGATAGTCACGTTACTCTTTGATTTCGCTGTGACATACAACTTACAGCCAAAAGACAGATATTTTGTTTGCAATTTAGTTTCTATGCGTGCGGTAACAACTTACGTGCATGATAAATTTTCTATATACCACACATATATTTATAACATTTGAATTATGACACGATTGATCGATTGTTCGATTTGATTAATGCAATGTCACTTCCGAGATCAGCAATTTGCTATTAATGTAAAACGATCTTTATATAACCTAAACGATCTTTACATAACCTAAACCTAAACCTAAACGATTTTTACATAAACTTGACAGTTATATAGTATAACGCAAAACACGTTTTGTGCTGTGTGGAAAAAAGCAAAATTTAAAAAATGCTCATAATCGTAGAAACGATTGAAGATGGTGAAGTTAATTTATGTGTTGTGCCCGCGAAAGTTGGGAGAAGAACGGAATTTTATTTTGGCCACCAGGACGAAGAGGACTGAACCTTCGAAAAGATGACAGCATTTTGCCAGATTTTAATAATTGGTCAAAACAAAAATGCACCGTGAAAAGGAAGAATTTTACCACATTTCAAGCCGCTATTAAAGCAGAAAAATATTTAAGTCGATTTAATGATACCGAGGATGAAGAAAAGTAAGTACACATATTGAAATTTACTTGTAATATAAATTAGTATGTATATAAAACTAAATTGACTACATATTATTAAAAAGAAATTAAATAGTTTTTTACAAAATACATTACATTTGCATATTTATAAAAAATCGTTTTAGAAATTTTTTGTATAACAGAATCTCTTAAACTGGATTTGTGCATTAATTAATATATTATATGTTATTAATATATGTTACTATATTATATGTTATTAAA
>NW_018021415.1:40115-41864 GCF_002006095.1 Pseudomyrmex gracilis | reverse complement strand
GCGTTACATGTTAAATTTGACAAATTAATTGATCTGTTGATTAAAAATCAAAGCAACATTATTGAGAAACCTCAAAATAACACAGTGAAAAACGAAATATTTCAAAAAAATATAGAACAAATGAAACCATTAGCAAAAGAATCGGATATTGATAATTTAGAAAAAAACTTGTGTAATCAAGAATTTGAATTGGCATTCGTAAGCTCTTTCTTTATATTCTCAATATTTGTACATTCTCATATTTTGTAAATAAATACTTATATTAATNCTTATGTATCAAATAGATACAAGTGATGAGTAAAATTGGAGGCACGAGTGGTAAAAAAGATGGAAACAAAATAGCGTACTTATTAATGGATCGATTATTTGAGAGGCAATTGTTAACCTTGTGTTCATGGACTGGTTCTACAAAAAAGAAAGAAGAAAAATTAAAGAAAATTGCTTTCTTCAAATACAACCGAATAACTGAAGCAATTTATAAAATTATANACTTAGCCGATTCACGTTATACGATTGACGATAACATTGGTTTTTTAAAACGGATTCTCAAAAACAGTGTTAGTCGAAGCAAGCAGTTTCAAAAGCAACAAAGGTGAGTCAAAATTAAAAATATAAATTCTACAAGAATGTATTACTTAAAAGTAACTTCTTTTTAGAAAACAAAATGAAAACTCTGAAGAAACTAATGACAGTCTTGAACGTGAAAACAATCACGTGATTCGTGGTGACATTCACATTGAAAATATAGAGGAAGAAACAGCAGAAAATACTGATGATATTACTGTTTAAATAAATAAAAATGGTACAAAAAATAATGATATAAAAATTTGTGATTGTGTTATAAGATAAATGTTTATTCATACAATACATACACTGTGCAATTTTAATAAAAGAGAAAAAGCTATGTTTTTTTACTAAATTATAAAAATGTTNTGGTTCTTAGATTTTATGTAATGCTTTTTCTAATTAGAAAAAGTTTATTTTTTTGTTTATTAGCATTACTTACAATAGAGTTCTGTGATATTGCTGTTGTATAATAATGATAAAACAGTATAAAATAATATAACAATATAAAATAATTACAATATGAAATAATAGAATACACATTTTTTATTTAGTTTTATTTAGCGTTTACTTACATTATGTATTTGATTTGCTGCTAATAAATCTAAGGTGTGTATCAGCGGGAAAAGTACAATATCTTTATAATATTCTACTGCCACTAATTTACATTTGATGTCTTTTATATCATANCATTTAGGCAAATATTCNTTGCAGTTTGCACAAAATATATTTAAATAAGATGATGCAATTGGTGTTTCAAAAAAATTACGTACTTCTTTTAAACACGAACCGTATATATAAATATTATTTTCAAAGATTGTCGCGTTTTTCTTACCAATAATTTCATTTCTTTTCGGTAAAAACCATTTGTTTCTATATTCATTTGTTAATATTAATCCATCCATTAATTCGACTTTGTAAAAAAAATGTTTATATTTCTTTTCATCACAACTGTTGCCAGAATTTTTATTCTTTAAAATAGGAAATTTNTTATTATAACTTTGAGCTGGTTTTAAGTTACTTATTTCAAAAAGTCGTCGAGCTACTTGCGGTAATNGCTTGTTTCCTGTCCGGAGTAACTGTTTTATTTTCTGTAAACAATTTTCAAATGGATATGTGTTGAAGGTAGATAAATCACCGAAATCTTTTACTTCTTCAACTAAATGGCAAAGATTATGTACATTG
>NW_018021415.1:23857-38965 GCF_002006095.1 Pseudomyrmex gracilis | reverse complement strand
GCACTTTTCAAGGCAAATTTGTAATCCATAGTGCCAATATTGTCCGCTTCCCATCTTTATAGTAGTCACTATTCTTGGTGTTTTCAATAATGTTCTCGGATCTTGAGGCATATTTGGTATTTTTAAAAGAATGAAAATATTTAGTAATGCCTTTAATGCATTATGGCATATCTTGAATGTCAACGCCCATTCTTTTAGTGCCTCTCGTAAGTCGATACACACACACTCGTCTTTCAAATCTTCAAATACATCATCATTATCTGATGATTCTGCGTCACAATTGCTCCAACAATCAAAAATTTTATTTTCGTGCTCTGATACATTTTTTAATAAAATAGAATTTAATGCTGTCGGTCCTTCAACATTCTGTGGTAAATTTAATGCTGAGGCAATATATTTTTTATCCAACATTGTAGTTCTTTCAAATTTTGACTTTACGACATGAGCTTTCTTCATACGATGTTCAATTTTTCTATAAAATGTACTACTTTTTTTAAATTTTTTAAACTTTTCCAAATCAGTTAAAATAGTTTTTTCAGTTTGATTGTAGAAAGCACTGTTTTTATATTTTTCGTTTTTCTTTTTTGTAAAATGTGTTTGTTTTGAAGAATTCTGCACCAAATACCTGTTCCAAAATATAACCAAATATGTTTTAAATAATTTTTAAATATAATAACATATAATATAGTAACATATATTAATAACATATAATATATTAATTAATGCACAAATCCAGTTTAAGAGATTCTGTTATACAAAAAATTTCTAAAACGATTTTTTATAAATATGCAAATGTAATGTATTTTGTAAAAAACTATTCAATTTATTTTTTAGTAATATGTAGTCAATTCAGTTTTAAATACATACTAATTTATGTTACAAGTAAATTTCAATATGTGTACTTACTTTTCTTCATCCTCGGTATCATTAAATCGACTTAAATATTTTTCTGCTTTAATAGCGGCTTGAAATGTGGTAAAATTCTTCCTTTTCACGGTGCATTTTTGTTTTGACCAATTATTAAAATCTGGCAAAATGCTGTCATCTTTTCGAAGGTTCAGTCCTTTTCGTCCTGGTGGCCAAAATAAAATTCCGTTCTTCTCCCAACTTTCGCGCGCGGGCACAACACATAAATTAACTTCACCATCTTCAATCGTTTCTACGATTATGAACATTTTTTAAATTTTGCTCTTTTCCACACAGCACAAAACGAGTTTTGCGTTATACTATATAACTGTCAAGTTTATGTAAAGATCGTTTAGGTTATATAAAGATCGTTTTACATTAATAGCAAATTGCTGATCTCGCATGGAAGTGGCATTGCATTAATTAAATCAAACAATCGATCAATCACGTCATAATTCTAATGTTATAAATACATGTGCGGTATATAAAAAATTTATCATGCACGTACACCGTAAGTTGTTACCGCACGCATAGAAACTAAATTGCAACCAAAATATCTGTCTTTTGGCTGTAAGTTATATGTTACAGCGAAATCAAAGAGTAACGTGACTATCAGTTTTATCTTAAATTTAGAACGTATAAGCGATGGTCAAGCGGACCTATGCGTTCATTTATGCGGCTTTAATTTAGTATAAGAATGCATATAGTTCTGTAAGAAATGTAATTATAGGAAATGTGCATTCGCGCTAGTATATTTATATGTATGATGGAAAGTTGTACAAATATTCAATAATTAATAGATTTGTAAAGTTAAATCTAAGTTTAATAAGGCGAAAATCCCACGAAAAAAGATATTTATAGGTTCAATCCTTGGTACGGCAAAAAGTTTTTAATTCTTTTTTTGTTAGGTTTTGTTTAATTTTGAAATTAAACTTCAAGGTTTTATTAAAGGTTACTGTATATATATAAAACATATTATTTATATAAGTTAATTGTTTTTATTTCGACTCTCTCTGTTATAATAATGAGGTTGTGATAACGTTTTTACAGCAAAATGATTGCTGTAAAATGCGTAGCTAAATGCTGCGACAACGTTATCGTGGACGTTTCAAAGCTTCGTATGGTATTTGAAATAGCTGTAACACCTTCTTTATAGCAAAACACGTGTGCAGCCAAATGGCTGCGACATCGTTTTCAAAGCCTTAAAATGTCGTCCCACTTTTGCTGCTACAACTTCGTCAAAACGTTAGAATGATGTTGTAGCGGTAGCTATATTAGAGAAAAATGCTGCGATTTAAGCTGCGACAACGTTATCGCAGACGATTTAAAACCTCGTGTGCTACTTGGGTAACTTATCTTAGTTCATGAAAAAAATCTGAACGCTCGAAGATCAAGCTTCAAACGTATAGAAATCTCTGAAAATGTTTTTTCAAATTTTTTCTTAAACCTAATAATATTCGAATCAAATTGTAAAAAGCCATCGAATACTGTACGCTGAATCAGTACGTGGTCACCAACGTATAAGGTACTTTTATGAACGTTTCGTCACCGTTTATTTGAGTTGTTATTATTATTATTATTATTATTATTATTTTCATTATTATCATTATTATTATTATTATTATTATTATCATTATTCTCATTATTATCATTATTATTATTATTATTATTATTTTCATTATTATCATTATTATTATTATCATTATTCTCATTATTATCATTATTATTATTATTATCATTATCATCATTATCATCATTATTGTCATTATTATCATTATTATCATTATCATCATTATCATCATTATCATCATTATTATCATTATTATCATTATTATCATTATTATCATTATTATCATTATTATTATTATTATGATTATTATCATTATCATTGTTATTATTATCATTCTTATTATTATTATTATCGTCATAGTCATAGTCATCGTCATCGTCATCGTCATCGTCATCGTCATCGTCATCGTCATTGTTTGCGGCTTTAGCATTATCTTGCACCTGAGCACGTGAATTTCAGGCGATCTGATTTGTTACCTTTGAATGCTTCTAACTCAAAAACTATTATAGCCTCGACATTTTGGTATTAAGATTTTTGTCTTAGAATGATCTCGAGAATCTACTGGTAAAAGGGAATACGGTATTTGCGTGACACCCTGTATATAATCAAGAGGCACGGTAGTGCCTCGCGCCAAGTATACGCGTCAGTGAGGTACCCCGTGTTTCATTTAAGTGAGTAGAGTCGATTAAGAATCTCGAGATTTTCAGATATCAACAACGGCTACACCGATCGAGTTCGGCCTGAACTCAATCAAATGTTGAGATCGAGGTACAAAAAAAAGAGTTTTACAGTTTTTTTCATCCGTCCCTAACCAACGGAGATATCTTGATACAAGTTCAAAATCCCGAAAAACTAGGTTCACATTAACAAGATTCAGAAACGTTCACGTCATCGGACAGCGTACTTCGCCAGGTGCAGCCACCAGAGTGCGTAAGGATCAAGCGTACTTTGCCTCTTGTCACCGACAGTTGTTTCTTGTAACGACACTTTCGTGTAGAATACCAAGTCTACTGTCTATATATCCAGAGGCACGGCAGTGCCTCGCACCTATATATGTAATACTTCTATATCGCTAGTTGCGTATCTTCGCAATAAGAGGCACGAGGCCCGAGAAAGAGAGACGCATAAAGTCCAAATATGAGCATAGATAGTCGAACGTCATTATGCGTAGGCGCGTTTACCAAGCGAGTACGAGCGAGACAAAACATTGGAAAGTGAGAGAACGCGAAGAAAGAACGCGAGAAAGAGAAATGCCCAAGCGTGCTTGAATGTTCACTGCATGCGCACAAAGCAGCTGGACCTTGCGCGAGAGAGAGGCTACTATATTGTCTGCACCGTAACGTTTGGGCTTCAGGTCAGCACCGTACTAGCAATATAGAAGTATTACATATATGCTCGCACCAAGTACATGCGCAAACAAAGTATGCGCGCGCTGCGCGAGATACTGCTCCGTGCCTTATTTATACGCAAGTAGGGCCAATTGAGAATCTTTCAACATTACTTTTGTGTTTTGGCTGATACAATTAAATGTTAAAAACATTTATAAAGTATCTTATTATTTATTATTGTTATCAGTATGTATTTATTATAGTGAACAAGAAAATAAATATATAAAATATATACATGAAAAGAACAATTAAGACACAAACAATTAAGTTACATATCACTGACGTAACAATTTTAAATTTTAACACAAATATTCAAAGAAAAGTATAATAAGAAGTAAATATATTCAGTAAAATAATTATATAATAGAATAACGGCCGTAATATAATACAAAATAATAAATTAGACTTTCCGGCCCTAGAGCCCAGATGGAGGTGGCTTGAACAAATTTAGTCTAAATAGAGATTATCGAGGAACGTGTCGACCATTTTATTTCCGATCATCTTCAGCCTCGCTCTAAAAGTCAATAGCACGGGAACCGTTAACGCATGTCAGCAAACGAGAGAAACATGGCACCTAGTCAGCCTGTTATTTTGCCTCGCAAAAATAAAACTAAAAAATAAATTAAATAAAAATGCATGTATTATTTTTGTCTTTTAATTGTTGTGACGTGACACCTTTTCGGTATCCGTCACAGTGTAATTAACATGGCCGCACGGAGGGCGGTAGGCCTGCGTCTCTCATTATTTAGAGAAAGCGTCGTAGGGCGCCGATGTTTGTGTATCGAGGCAGCTGCCGCCTATAAGCGGAACGCGCGCTAATAGAGCGTACGCGATTATTCTCCTTGTAAAAATTACCATTATTTGCGTAAAGCGAGCCGCTTCGTGGCTAATTGTTTTATGTGTGTGCTGTCCAGTAAGTTACAGCGATCCGAAGGAGAGGAGCTAATTGCGAGTCAGCCTACAGAAAGGAGAAAGAAGAAGCCGAACAGACTGCTAAGAGACAGGAACGTACGAGTCGAAAGGTCGAATGGCGAAGAGCGACCGGTTGTCTCAGCAAGAGTGGTCGGAGAAGGTACCACCCGGACACTAAAGACGTTGTCGAGATCCGACGAGCGCGTACGACCTGCCGACCCGAGGTGGAGGATCGGCCTTGCAAAGCTGTAGAATCTTCCACATAAATCGGGCGGTGAGGGCCCGACGCGGCTATATAGTCGCCCTTGGAAGGACTACGCGAGTGGCAATCGATCACCACGCACCGCGTCGCTTGATTGGCTGATTAGCGTACGCAAAGGATCTAGCGGAACGTGGAAGCCGAACGCCGCAAGACTCGACGGGCACTGTTGTGCGAACCGGCAACGAGAGACGTGGGCTACCGGTGTACCTCTGATATCTTGTGCGTGCCATAAGTGGTGAACAAGGCGTATGTGCCGAATACCTGCCGCCTGAGGGGAGCCGAGGTCAAAAACTGAGTCTACGAGAAGGACTAGCGTGACGAGGCTGACCGGAAAATAGCTGCCGACGCCAAGTGAGTGCCGCCAGGTTTTCTCACCCCCGCAACTGCGTGCCGCGTATCAATTTTTCCGATCATACCGTTCCGGCGACTCGAATTCCGTCAGTCAAGGTCGCGGATTCGACACGGAGGTAGTCGTGTTAATTGTTATCGCGAGACATCGTAGCTGTCGAGTGTAATGTCGTACTGCGTTAGTACTTTGTAAAGATCGCTCTCTCTTCTCGCGGTCGCTACAGTCTTGCGTGTATCGTGCCGTTTTATCGAATTCGTATTTTCTTCGTTATAAGTTGCTCGTTTTTGCGTAGTAATAATTGTAATTCGTACCGTGTAAATTCGTTATCGTGGACGGTCCCGTGTCGCACCGTTATTGTTTTCTTTCGCGGAGTACATTCCGGACTTATCGTGTTTACGTCGGGGCGCTAGAAGATTGAGTTAGCGGGCGAAGAGACCGATACGCGTTCCCGTCGCGCACCTTAACTTGCTGATGCCAGGATAATTTTTTACCGTAACAGCGTGAGATATTATTGCTCTAGTTAGCTAATTCTTAATTGTGCTCTGCCGTCGACTTGCAGCTAGAAAACCGATGCCGAACCGCGCTGCGTCCGGCGAATTAACCGTCCACAATTTTCGTCATTCTTTTTGTCGTTGCGCCGTGTATGCGTGCCGTGACTGCCGCGTGCCGACGACCGGCTCCATACTCTGTATACGACACCTGATCCTGAACAAGCGGAAGGCCGCTACACTCGCACGCCTGTAGCAACCAAATATATTTTTTGTTAATCTGTTTTCATTTTGAGCTGAGCTGAGTTTCTTTCTCTGCCTACGCCTAAAAGCCGCCTCCCGAACCCCCGCCTCTCCGTTTCAGATTCTAAGCTGCCGAGTATAACTCTTTTGCGGAGAAATTGCCGTCACGTCCGGCCTAATTGGTGACTTTGCTGTCGTGTGTTTGCGCGGCGTGATTTTCACGCCTGGCGCCCAAGTTTTCGTTCGTAAATTCTTTTAATTGAGCCAAGTACGTGCCGAAGGTGTGTTCGACGCTCTCGTACACCAACCGAAACGGGAATAATTTACAAAAAGAATAGTCGCTCACATTGTATATAAAATATTTCAACGCAACAGTATATAATATCTTAAACAGTTCTATTGTTATAGGAGTTCTATTGAACAGTTCTATTTTTATAGAAAAAAACAATTGTTTTTATTTAAAAAAAACTAACTGTTTTAATTTCATCATACTTCTATAAAATATAAATTTAGAACTGTATAAGATATAAATTTACCGTTGACAAGATACAAAACGAAATACTCCATTAGACACAATCTATGATACTGAATTAAATAAATAAAATTAACATTGTAAAATTTTTTTTCTTTAAAAACAAACAATCTAAAATTATAAAGTATACTTAAAATACTAGAAAAAAATTATATATATAATAAAAAAATTGAAGAACTTTATAATGAATCTACGAACATATTTTGCCCATCTTTAATCGATAATCGTTATTTAGATAAACCGAAAGAATTAGAAAGCGTGTTTCTTTATGAGTTCGCACAGTGGTACATCACAAAGAGTAAACCGAACAATAAGAATGTCAAATACTATAAAATAGATGGTCTTTATCTTAACGAACGGCAACTTGGATATCTTATTAATCATTACAAATATGATGTTAATTACGGAAAATACAATAGAATGTAAAAAACCAGTTTTAAAAGTATTGTCGGATGTTGAGGATGACACCTAACCTAACCTCTGAGAATGGACAATAAAATCTTTGAAAACAATTATTATTAAATATTAGCAAATGGACGTGATTAATGGCTGTTTAAAGCAAACACGAATGTGTTGTGTCAAATGTTGATGTGTGTATTTAAGATAGTTTATTGTGACAAAATCATATAACGTTTTCGACCTTTGGTTTAGGTCTCTTTCAATATGTTCTACAAAATCGATAAAATAAATGTAGTAGGATACCAATAAAATCAATAAATAATATATAGCTCGCAAGAATAAAATAAAAAATACAGTATTGCTAACAAAACTTACAGAAATGTAGTGATGGTCATCACTTAGGTGGCAATTGCTAGTTGGTGAGGTAGGAATAGAGGTTTGACCATCACTTTACAAGAGTAACAACGTGACTGAGAGAAGCAGAGATTCAAAACGATGAGAGATTCAAATCAACGATTTTCGTCGTTTAAAGGTTAAACTACGATCTATGTAGTAAATCAAAGCTACGATCAACGATCATATGACACAGCTCAGTCGCATGTGTTATCTACAAATGGTAAATAAGATCTGTCTAGATTTTTGGTGTCACTATGTAAATTCAGACTATGGCTTTGCTTTTTTATGTATAGAGTCTCCGATATCATACGCTTATTGTAAGATCTCTCATTATCCAATATTTTAACATGATCCCAATCGAAATCGTGAGAGTATTGGATTCTATGATCCGTAATCACCGAGAAGAGTTTCTATTGATATGATTCTTATGTTCTTTTATTCTTGACTGTAATATTCTGCCCGTTTGTCTGACATTAGAAGCATCGCAATCACGGCAATTTATTTGATATACAAGGACGTGAGAAATGAGGTAGAGGATCTTTAAGAACGTTAATAAATCTTGATAATTTGTCAGTACTATAAAATGTTGAGCGTGTGTTAGTATCTTTAGAAAATGCTGTTAAAAATTTTTTAGAAAAATTGTTAATATAAGGTATCACAAGCCAACAAAGCATGTTGTGCACTGTTCGTAGGATCATCCGACACAACTTCTTGGAGTCATTATTTATTTAAAAAAAATTGTGTTTTAGTCTTTGTTTAAAAATGTTATAAATAAAGTCCAAAGAATAATTATTGTCAATTAGAATATTAAAAATCATGTCAAAATTCTTTGAGTGAAAAGTTAGATGTGACAAAAAGAAAGCTTTGTCTACGAGACCCATGACAGTGCCTCTTTTTTGGCTGATAGGATGGTTTGAAAAGTAATTAAGATATCTACCCGAAAATGTTGGTTTGTGATACCAGTCATAAATTAATTTATTATTGTTCTTCATAATAGTAATCTCTAAAAAGTTGAGTTTATCAAGACCATCCTCTATGGTGAACTGAAGAGGGTGGTATGAATTGTAATGATCAAGAACGACATCAAACTGATCTTTGGGAACCATTAAACCTATGTCATCAACGTATCTAACATGTAAAGATGGAATAAAAGATAGCATGCTAATGGTGGACAATTCTAGATCCTGCATAACAATATCTGCCAGAATCGGAGAGAGAGGAGAGTCCATAACTGCACCAAAGGTTTGTTTATAAAATTTATTATTGAATTGAAAAAATAAAGAGTTAAAAACAAATTTAAGAGCTATAAAGAATTCTCCTTTAGATAAACTAATGTTATTATTTATCAAATGTCATCTTTTCTCCAATCCGTTGATTGCAAGATCAAGTGGAATATTGGTGAATAACGATATAACATCGAGAGAGATTAACTCAAACGATTCGTCGAAAGTCACCTGAGAGATCAGACTAGCAAGGTGGAAACTATTGTAAACGAAACTCGAAGGAGGTTCAATGCTTTTAGAAATTATTTTGTGTAAGAATATTGCCAAATTATGTAAAGGACTATTAATAGAAGAAATAATACTTCTTAGAGGATTATCTGGTTTGTGAATCTTGGGACACTATACGCTCTAGAAAGGATAGTGATGGAAGTGTTCAAATTTTTGTACGTGAGTTCTGAGATGTGATCGCGAGATGTGATTTCCACCTCTTTAATATATCTTTGAGAGATCCTACAACAGAATTAATAGACAATGAGTATGTGTAAAACGGTCAATAAGAACCATTCGCTGGATGTTTTTGCGATGATATTCGTGTATATATGTGTACACATATATACGTGTTCACGTGTAAATCTTACACGTGAGTTTTTTATTGAGAATTTTCAATTCCTAAACTTCATATAGGATGCTAATTTTGCATCTCATATATGAGAGAGACGCCAAATAACCCCCTAATTAATTTTAAAATATTGCGAGAAAAACTCCTTAGCCAGGAGTCGAACCTGGAATCTCCGGCTTTCCGGGCCGTCGCCTTTCCTATTCGGCGCGCGCCATCGAGGCACCTGGAGTCTGTCTCGCAATATTTGTAATTCGATCGAAGAAGATCTGATACTTCTGTAACGCTTTCTTCCACCGGCGTATACACATATATACACGAATATCATAGCAAAAACATCCAGCAAATGGCTCTTATTGACCGTTTTACACATATTCATTGTTTGAAACTTAGAGCCAAAAAAATTCTCTATTAAATTGAGAATTAATAGAATTATTTTTGACAAGGGTGTATGTATTAATATCAGATAACATATTTTCCATTTGGCGCGTATAGGAATCTCTATCTATTGCGACAACCGCATTGCCTTTATGAGCTCTTGTAAAAGCAATAGAAGAATGACTTTTGGTAAACTAAAGAGTAGTTTTTAAAGCTTGTTTACTTTCTTTATCATATAGAGGTTTGGTAAATTTAGAGACTTTCATCTGTTTGAGAATAGAGACAAACCGGCCACGACATTCTGTTTTTTATTATTGTTAAGATGTTTGATGTTATTTTCAAAATTTTTTATAAATTCAAAACTTAGTTTAGAGTTGTTGTTCGGTAGAAGACTAAAATTCTTGCCTAGTTGTAAAAGGCCCGTGACTTCCTCAAGAATGTAGGTATTGGAAAGGTTAACGAACCAATTTTTTCTGTGTTCTAATAATGTTCTAATATGTGTGTCATAAAAAGATATGTCGATTGTAAACGTTCATTGATCATTAGTAGGCGGAACGAAAGAGAATTTAGACAAAGAATAGGTAAAAAAATGGTTAGAAGACGAAGTAGGATTTTTTTTTAGGTGAAAGGTCACGTGGCGTAACAAAGTACTTTAGTCTTTTTTGAGAATTCTTCGTAATCGATTTATTTCTAAGCCATAAGAGTTTGTTAGTCATCCTTCTATTTTCACACAAATGAAATTGGTCCAGTTTTAACAATTGAGTGGTAAAGAATATATTATATAGCTGAAACGGTAAGGTTTTTGTAATAGTTTTGTTGATTTTAAAGATTTTACTAAGAGTAAGTCTGCGGTATTTGTAAAGGTCAATGATCTTAAGGCGTAATGTACTGCGCGCTAAAAGTGTTTGTTGTCAAAAGCACATCTCTGTTTGTAATTGTAAAAGGTGACTTGTGGAAAGCAACAAGAACGGTAACATAAATGTTGCGGTAACAGATCTTGATTTTTGCAAGAAGAAAGAAACTTAATTCGATTATATATTTTAACAAGGTCTCTGTTAAGATAAAAACCTGCACCGCGTCAATTTAGGGATGCTTTCCAGTTACGTACACAAGCGAAAATGTGTAACATAGTGTTCATTAGTAAGAAAGAACATATCAGTGTCTCATTTATATTAGTGAATACAGTATCACCTGTATAAATAGCTGGAAAGCACTTAGTTTTCTGGTGCAACCGCGCCAAGTTTTTTGTAATAAATATTTTTTATTTTGACAATTGCCACATGGGTTTCTGACTTTTCACACAAAGCGAAATCTATATGTATGATTTGACATAGTTGAAGATTTTCCACGCAAGGCGAGATTTTATATCAAAGGGTGTTTTATATAAAAAGTACACTGGTCACATAATATTTTAAACTTTCTATTGTTTTAAAATATATTTTACAATAACGTATAAACAACTTACAAAGATTTATATTTTGTAACAATGTATAAACATACAAGAGTTTACTCGGTGCTACTTATTGATATCATTTCTTTTGTAGAATAGATTTTTATAGTAATACTTTTTATAGAGATACGAGTTGCGCGTGTACTTAGCATCTTTTTTTATTTTTTTTGAAAAGATATTTTGTTCGGGATACATATTTTGGCGAGATAAGATAATAGCAAGAATGTAAGAATCTTGCAGAAACACTGCACATAACTTATAGTTGTGTTCACAGGACACAAAAGTTATTAAATTTTGAGAAATGAATTTATTTATCAGATATAGAAATATATACATCATACATAACTTTTATATTTATTTCAGTAATTTCGGTATCGCGATGTTCGCAATGAATGCATTGTACAGTCGGCGTCAATGAATCGTTTTGTGGACGCGGAAGGTTAGAGGTAAGAGGAAAGATATTCCCTAGCAGTAAGTAACGCCAACGGGCGCTGTACTAACTGTAGCAGTCATCTAATCCACAACTGCGTCGTATCAATAATGTGTCAATGCTTTTCTTGACTAAGATAACTGTACCAGTATCAGGATGCTTAGGGAAGGTTAAACCATTAATTTGAAATTGCTTAAATGTAGTAAAAGAAATTTGTAAAACACTCATTTATCTTAAAAGATATGGTACTTATTTCATACAAATAATTTTAAAAAAGTAATTTTAATCACTATTTAATATAAATTTTCACAAAAAAAGAGGTTAAGCAAATGTACCAGTATCAGGACAGAATTGTTACTAATAATAAGAATAAAAGTTTTAATTAAATAAAATAGGCAATACGAGCAATTACGGGTTCTTTATTGGTTCCTAATCCTGCATTAATGAAAATCATTGATAAAGATCTAAAAAAAATAGATCGAAACGTTTGATCAAAAATAAAATTTGAAGAATAAAGAAATTGATACACGAAGAACCTGTATAATCGCTCGTATCGCCTATTTCATTTAATTAAATTTCAACGCGTAAAAATCATTAATAAAAGTTTTGCTTTAATTAAAGTAAAAAAATGAAATATTACAAAAAATAAAAATTAATAAATAAATAAAGAAGAAAAAAAAATATATATCTTGAAAATGTTTTTATTGTAAAAATACATTATTTTTTAAGACTAATATCTAAATATATTATCAAAACATATGTTTGTCAAAAATGAAACATCGCATATTATTTTTTTATAGTTTTTTTATATTAATATTAAATAAATGTTACGTCCTGTGGACTCCACTTCCTCCTCGCGACGTGACAACAACGGGATTTGATATCACGGGAACGCCGCCGCGCGATACTGGCGCGAGACCGGATATCAATGACCGATAAAATCGAGAAACACCGAATTTAGAAAATTCTTTTTTTTCTCTTGTTTGATTTTTTTTATCTTAAACGGAAACTTACATACCGGGAATGTAAAATCAAGGAAAATCCGATGGATAACAAGAAATCGGGTAACCTATCGTGAGAATTCGATTGGTCCCGAGTTTTCCGAATCGCGGATATAAAAGAGCCCTACAGGGCGCTCTTCGGCACAGAACAAAACGAAATTTTTCAAAGTGCAGTTGTTGTCAATACGTGAGCCAACGTAGTGCAGGCGAAACAAGTGACTCAAAGGACAATTGTGTTTGTGGCGGGTGTGGATCCTACTAGTTTGCAATTGGTTCGACTCGAAGCGCTCAAGGAGCCAACCCGAGACCGCCGCCGCCGCCGCTCTGTTGCTACTACCGCCTTGCTGCCGCCTATTACGAGATTAAGGCGTATCCAATATGACGGCTGTCAATTCCACCATTCTAAA
The DNA here is from genome assembly GCF_002006095.1 of Pseudomyrmex gracilis. NCBI lineage: Eukaryota > Metazoa > Arthropoda > Insecta > Hymenoptera > Formicidae > Pseudomyrmex > Pseudomyrmex gracilis. The sequence continues at coordinate 26,015 of NW_018021415.1, read as the reverse complement.
TAAATTTTTCAATACTTTTGATAATTTTCGACAGATTTACAACTTGATATCCCAAAATGTTGTGGTCGCTTATTACGAATCTGATTTCAGATTTTCGAAATGCAAACTTTTGGATTTAATATGACGGACACAAGAATCGAAAAATCTGTTTCTTTCTATAAAAATTATCAAAATTAAAAAATTTATTTAGAATGGTGGAATTGACAGCCGTCATAGTAGATACGCCATTTCAAATTTTCAAAATGTGTTATCAGATGTCTAACAAGTGTCCCAAAAAGAGACCGTATATATCAATTTTGGCAAATGAAAAAAGATTTTTCAATTTTTCTGTCCGCTATATTGGATCCGCCATTTTGACGCTTAAACATCTGATAGCGGATTCGTAATCAACGATCCAAAAAACCAACAACGAGCAGATTCGGATTCGGCATCGAAAATTACATAGAAAATGAGTACTCTTATTCCTATTTCTTTTCCGACCCAATTGTTGTAAGCTTTCAATTAAACCGCTATATTTAATGCATCATGGTGTACTTGGACGGATCGACATCGGATTTATAATCAGCAATTTTAATAAGTAGTATTGTGTTTTACTTCAGACAATAAAAACTAGTCCACGTAAATTACTCTTTTTCAAACCCAATTTTACGCATTAAACTGTGTTTTGGTCGTCATATTAGAGTCGTCATTTTGTAATTTTAAAACATTATTACGACATTTAAGTGCTGCTACTTAAACGATTATTTTTATACTTGACTGGACATTTTTTCACAGCTTTTTTCTGTCTTGCATCAATACTGTTCAACAATACAGGTTGAATCTACGACGTTTGGCTGCCATATTGAAGCCGCCATTAAAGATATTCGAAAGGGGCCAAGTGCCTTGCGAAAGTAGACGTCAATACAAACATTTTAAGCTCTTTGGCGTTAATTTTGGGTGATCTGAATTTTGGGCAGAGCACTGATCCGGTTGACGTGGATCGTCCCATATATATATTTATATGTATTCACGTGAGTTTTTAGAATTGAAATTACAATTCTTAAATTCATATATGATGCTAATTTTGTATCTCTAATATGAAGGATCCCGAATGCCCCCGTAACTAATTTTTAAAATATTGTGGAAAAAACTCCTCAGCCAGAAGTCGAACCTGGAATGTCCGGCTATTCGGGCCGTCGCCTTCTCTGTTAGGCCATCGAGGCACTTGCAGCTTGTCTTGCAATACTTAGTATATCTATCAAGATGGTCTGATATTATTTAATACCGCTTCTTTCTCCAGCTTCTTCTTCCTTCAAGTGCCTCGGTGGCCTAACAGGGAAAAATATTACACGTGAATACATATATATGTATATATATGCATTCATATATATACAGTGCGGAGCACCATATCGTGCGCCGTATAGAGAAGTAGTTCTCATTCGGCTGCCTCCTACTAGCACGCGCCAGCAGCCCGAGATTTAATCTATATATACCGGCACGGTTACCGATGATACATACCAACCCGGTTACCAATAATACCGACAACCATATGGTACCATAAAATTATCGCAAACATTGAAAAGAGTAACTGCATTGAAAGTGCCTTTAATAATTTATATTATATTTATTTATTTAATTATTAGTTTTTACGTAATATAAGAAACTTACTTACGGTATGTGTAAAAAAGTAAAATATATTTAATTAAGAAAGTAAAAAACTATGACAATAGATAAAAGTCATAGTGAATCAATTATTAAAAAATTAAGAATGAAATATAACATACTATAATAGATTTGTATAATTAGTGTTAAATTGTCTTTAAAACATCAAAACTAAAAACTAGTAAAGCAATATTATAATAGTTTTGTTTATATGTAAATGTATACATATATAGTTGTATATGTATTTAAAAATTTAACAAAATAATGATAATAACAAATAATGTGTGTGTGTGTGTGTGTGTATGAAAAGGTAAGAAGGATGACACAAAAATTATTTTATATAAATTTTGAAGCAGCTACGCGAGATTTTATTTTATAGGTTTGCGCTCAGAAATGTTCTTCTGTAAAATATATATTTATAGTTCCGACAAAAACCGTTTAATGTGACTCTGTAAAATATTTTTTGTGGCTCTGAAAAAAGCCGTTAAATGTAGTTCTGATGAACGCGAGAGATATT
>NW_018021415.1:17819-22817 GCF_002006095.1 Pseudomyrmex gracilis | reverse complement strand
CGGTCAATACTAGACTGCAACAAGTTGTCGACCGAAACGGTTATTAGGCCGACTATTAAGTCAAAGCTCTTAGAAACAGTTCTTTTCAGAACCACACATTTATTTAAGAAGAATATCTCTCGCGTTCATCAGAACTACATTTAACGGCTTTTTTCAGAGCCACAAAAAATATTTTACAGAGTCACATTAAACGGTTTTTGTCGGAACTATAAATATATATTTTACAGAAGAACATTTCTGAGCGCAAACCTATAAAATAAAATCTCGCGTAGCTGCTTCAAAATTTATATAAAATAATTTTTGTGTCATCCTTCTTACCTTTTCATACACACACACACACACACACATTATTTGTTATTATCATTATTTTGTTAAATTTTTAAATACATATACAACTATATATGTATACATTTACATATAAACAAAACTATTATAATATTGCTTTACTAGTTTTTAGTTTTGATGTTTTAAAGACAATTTAACACTAATTATACAAATCTATTATAGTATGTTATATTTCATTCTTAATTTTTTAATAATTGATTCACTATGACTTTTATCTATTGTCATAGTTTTTTACTTTTTTAATTAAATATATTTTACTTTTTTACATATACCGTAAGTAAGTTTCTTATATTACGTAAAAACTAATAATTAAATAAATAAATATNATATAAATTATTAAAGTCACTTTCAATGCAGTTACTCTTTTCAATGCTCGCGATAATTTTATGGTAACATATGACTGTCGGTATTATTGGTAACCGCGTTGGTATGTATCATCGGTAACCGTGCCGGTATATATGGATTAAATCTCGGGCTGCTGGCGCGTGCTAGTAGGAGGCAGCCGGATGAGAACTACTTCTCCTCACGGCGCACGATATGGTGCTCCGCACTGTACATTCTTACATTTTCCGCACAACACTCTGCAAACGGCTCTTTATGACCTTATATTTATATATTAAGTTTAAATATTATTACTTTGAAAAATATCATATTATTATATAAAAATATATTATTAGTCAAACAAAATTTAGCGGTGATACTTTTCAAAAGAATGAACTTTTTTAATTAAATGTCTGTTTTAAAAAGTCATAAAACTGTATACAGTTCATATCAAAGTTGCATTTGATATAAATGCATGCTTTCAATGTTTCAATTTTTAATTGAGTTTTTTCACTGATCCATATATTGTTTACTAATAAAGATATTTGTTCAGTGGGAGCGTTAAATCCAGGAAAACATAACTAAATGCAACACTTTTTGAAATGGTTTTAAAAGATACGTGTTTTTCTGTAAAATATTTAACAGTTTCAACTCATCTACGTTGGCAAGAGTCGTCATTATGTGTTTATTCTTTTATCTTTTCAGTGGTGACGTAACTTTTGATACACAAAACTTCATTAAATAGTTCGCTGTCATTTATATTTAAATTCTAGTTCCTGTGACTAGAAATAAACAAAACGCTTTCCTCGATCTTTGTCCACAAAGGAATTTCTCGTAATAGGACTTATTCAAATACTTCCATTTCCACGAAAGATTTGTCCTAGTTAGTCAAATAATCAATGCAGGTTTCCTAAAAATTATGAATTGCATCTTATTTAAATGTGTTAGCATCAATGGTTTACGTTGTTTCTAAATCTAAAATTATTTTTTTAGTATTTAAAAACAAAAATCCTTGATTTTGTTGTCTAATTAACTTTAGTTATTGTAAATTATACACACACACATCAAAGACGCAGCTATAGATTCAATTTACTCTTTCATTTTATATAATAAAGAACAAAATAGTCATTTTAAAAAAATAATAAATCTAAAGGATACAGCAATAAAATAAAGGACTGTCCTCTTAAATAAAGGATGTATGGTCACCGTAGTTATAGGTACTAGTCCCAATAATGGTACAATTACCTTATTTGTGTCTAAAACCGTAAAATTATTGCGTTTAACTATATGCATATAACTCTTTACATATATATATTGTGACGTTTTTTCGCGGTGGTAACGTAATTCTCGCGCCGCTTCCCCGCAAACGAAGTTTCTTTCACGGGACTCGGGTGAGCGTCCGCGAGAAGACAACGTCGAATCACGGGCAGGATAGAAAAAATGATCCGGAACGAGCATCGCCGAATCGAGTCGACAAATACTTGGTTATAATTTTGGGCACCAGACGCGGAATCGCGTCAAAAATCAGCGTCACTCGACACAACGGGCCGACTAGCTCTTTTGGGAACGGAGAGGGGTTGGGTTTAGTAAAAATTTGGAATGCAGGCTGTCTCTTGACCTCGCGATAGGAAGCTCAGATAAAGCAAAAAGAATTAAAATTAATCAGTACGAATTAATTGACAATTTATTACGCGAGTAAAAAGGCAGGATAGAATTAATGCAGAAATAATATAAAAGAAATAATATTTAAAAAATAGAAAAAAGAAAAAGATATGTTACAAGATAATATAGAAGCGATGAGATAACAGAAGTGATATAGAAGAAATAATATACAAGAAATATGAGACAGAATAAGCTACGGCGGTATAATCAAAAATATTACAAACGAAATGTTACGGAACCCACGACGAATTACGACACTTAACAGACCGTATCACGCGAGTTAACAAGACAAATTACTCAATTGGAACGCTACCGCGGAAGCTCAGGACGAGAGACTTTGCTCGAGGCTTCCAGCCGAAAGGTAACAAGCGCAGGCACGAGAATATAGCAATCGCAGTGCGCAAAACTAGATGCAGGCTAAGCAGCTAGAGAGTGCAAGCCGATGTACCTGGCAAACAATATATCGCAATGAAATAGCGTGCAGTCGCCTTTTCACAAGCCGTAGATCAACACGGACTTACTTGTTTCGCTGATGATCGCAATTTGGTCACCTGGCTTACCCTGCCACACAGCTTTCGCCGGTTTTGTGTTGCTAGGCCCAAAGATCACGTCGAGCCGATTTCTTAATCTACGCGCATGCACTTGACAGAAAATACTCGCAATACAAAGCAAAGTGGGTGCGACGTCGGAGTTTGCTTTTGCTTTTCGCGAAACGATTAGCAACGCGCTCTATCTTGACGCTAGAAAAATCGGCGGTACGATACGTTACTCGATCGCGAATAATCCCGGACAAATGATACACTCGAAATGCGACACGCATTCACTGTACGCTCGCGAATAGATTGGCGATAATTGCTCTGAAAATTCACCACCCGAAACTGCCGTTAATCCGCACGTGAGCTCGGTTCGATATTTCTTCCCGATCAAACCTGCTTCCGACTCACACGCACCTTACTCCAGCCGATCGCACAAGAAAAATCTAATTTCGTTATGACAATTTCTTACAGCGGGGGATGATTGCCGTCGGTAGACGAAATCCGACAGTACGCGGGCAATACGTTACGATAATCACGGCACACGCACAATGAATACGCTCGCTAAACAAACAAAAAAAAAGGAAATAGAAACGGACGGACACAAATAACGCAAATAAGCTACTTGGCGTCGTATCGCCACTCCTGGGCTTGACTGTGCTTCGCAAAATTACGACAAACATGCACCTAACTTACGCACGACTGCCACGAAGCCCCGTGAAGCCCGATTCTGGTTGTCAAAAAATAGTGAACACAGCCAAGGATACGTCCTTGCCGTCACAAGCAAAACGCGAAAGGCAAGCGACCAGTCTCGACACAAGGCCTGTGCGACGCGGATTCGTGGCTAACAAGACTGAAACGGGCACCTCACCGTTGTTCGTTGTCCTCCGGCATTTCCCTGTCTCCTCCTTCCGGATTGACTCTTTCAGCGCTCCTTGACTCCGCTGAGGTCACCCTCTCGACGAGAATCCCTTTGCCTCGAATCCAAAATCACGGCACGGCAGACTTATAAGGCGGCACGGAAGATACGCGTACGCACGGGAGCCCGAAAAGATACGTGTGTCTCGCACAGCTGTTCGCGACCAAGAGCAAGAAGACTTCGTTCGATAAGCGGTCGATACCCCGGGCAGTACTGAGGTCGCGTGAGATAGGTCGCGGAGCCAATCAGGTCGCAGGAGTCGCAGCGCGGCTTGCAAGCTCGCTTGCAGGCGGCAGGATTAGCGGGCCGCGAAATTTGAACACTCGCAGTGTCTATGACTTTGATACAGCAGCATAAGCAAAAGCAGCAAGCAGCGGGGCGGGATACCAATCCAGGAGATGCAGCAACGATACAAGCAGCGGGTCCTTGAAACCATGCAGCAGGATGGCTGAAACACAGCATCTCGGAGTAGGCCGGCTCGTCGATGGTTTGTTCCGCCGTTCCGCCCGTTCTGCTAGGCTAAAGCGTCGATGTTTCGCTGTGGCCTCTGCATGCAGTCACCTACCCGGGCTCTCAGCGTGACTTTGAGGCGAGATTTCGCGTCTTTGTTCCTTTCTCTCTTTCTCTCGTTCGGGCACCGCATGATGTCCTTGGCGGAAAGTCCCACGATGTTCTCAGGACGGTGAGGTGCCGAAATTACATATAATAGAAAAATAAAAATAAAATAATAATATATATATATATTGTGACGTGGTATTCGCGCCGCTCTTTCCCCGTCACAAAAGTTGAAAGATTTTGCGGGAGCGGGAAAACGAGCTGAAAAATGAGCGTCAAGATCCTTCAGGACTTGCATGCGTCCGCTTAGAATATTATTTTATTTTTATTTTTCTATTATATGTAATTTCGGCACCTCACCGTCCTGAGAACATCGTGGGACTTTCCGCCAAGAACATCATGCGGTGCCCGAACGAGAGAAAGAGAGAAAGGAACAAAGACGCGAAATATATATATATATATATATATAGCCCGGGAAAATGAGCTGAACAACGAGCGCCAAGATCCTCCAGGGCTTGTATGCATCTGCTTAGAATAGTCTTTTATTTTTATTGTTGTATTTTATGTAATTGCGGCGCTTCACCGTCATGAAAACATCGAGGGACTTTTTGTCAAGGACAACGGCGGTACCCGTACGAGAGAGAGAGAGAGAGAGAGAGAGAG
>NW_018021415.1:15571-17092 GCF_002006095.1 Pseudomyrmex gracilis | reverse complement strand
GACGGCAAGGACGTATCCTTGACCGTATTTACGATTGTTTTTTGATAGCGGCCAGAATCGGGCTTCACGGGGCTTCGTGGCCGTAGTTGTAAATTCGTAGGTTAAGTGCATGTTTCATTGTAATTTCGCGAACCTAAGTCAAGCCCTGGAGTGGCGATCCGGCGCCAAGTAGCCAATTCGCGTTATTCGTGTCCGTCTTTTTCTATTTCTTTTGTTTCGTTTGTCTAGCGAGCGTATTTGTGTGCGCGTGCCGTGATCGAGACGTTTTGCTTGCGTACCGTCGGATCTCGGCTACCGACGGCAATCCGCCGCCGCGGTAAGAAATCGTCAGAACGAAATCGGATTTTTCTCGTGCGATCGGCTAGAGTGAGGTGTGTGCGAGTCGGAAACGGTGGTGATTGGTAAGGAATATTGTGCCGAATTAACGTGTAGAGTAACGACAGTTTCGGATGGTGAATTTTTAGGACAATTATCGCCGAATTATTAGCGAGCGTACGGTGAATGCGTGTCGCCTTTCGAGCGTATAAGTTGTCCGGGATTATTCGCAGTCGAGTAACGTATCGTGTCGCCGATTTTCCTGACGCCAAGATAAAGAGCGTTTCTAATCATTTTGTGATAAACAACCGGGAAAAGCCACTCCGACGTCGCACCTCCTTCGCTCTGTATCGCGAGTATTTTCTTTGGAGTGCATGCGCGTAGATTGAAAAATCGGCTCGATTTAATCTTTTGGGCCTAGCGACACGAAACCGGCGAAAGCTGCGTGGCAGAGTGAGCCAGTCGACCAAATTGCGATCATCAACGTAACAAGTAAGTCCGGGTTGATCCACGGCTTGTAAAAAGGCGACTGCACGCTATTTTATTGCGGCTTAGTGTTTGCCCTGCACATCGGCTTGCACTCTCTAGCTGTTTAGCCTGCCTCTAGCTTTGCGCCCCGCGATTGCTATATTCTAGTGCCTGCGCTTGTTATCTCTTGGCTGGAATCCTTGAGTACCGTATCGCGTCCCGTACTTTTGCGGTATCGTTTCGATTCATTAATTTGTCTCGTTAACTCGCGTGACACGGTTTGTTAATTATTGTAAGTCGTCGTGGACTCCGTGTCTTCTTTTTGTTGTATTATTTTCGGATGTTACCGTAGCTTATTCATCTCTCGGTTTCATATCTCTTATATATATCTTTTTTTTCTTTATCATTACTTCTGTTATCTTCGCTTTCATATTTTTTTGTAACCAATCTTTTCTTTCTACTATTTCGTGTATTATTTCTTTCATATTATTTCTGCCTTTTTACACGCGTAATAAATTGTCAATTAACTATTAAGTCGTGCTGATTAATTACAATTCTCTTTCCTTTATTTGAGCTTCCTATCGCGAGGTCAAGGGACAGCCTGTATTCCGAATTTTTGCTAAACCCCGCCCCTCTCCGTTCCCAAAAAGAGCTAGTCGGCCCGGGGCGGGTTCCGTTTGACCACAGTACGATTCGACACCGCTCGATTCGACACAGATTTATTCGACACCAAATTAT
>NW_018021415.1:10848-15078 GCF_002006095.1 Pseudomyrmex gracilis | reverse complement strand
GGCGGTGCTCGTTCCGGGCCATCTTTTCTGTCCTGCCAGTGATTAGACGTTGTCCTCTCGCGGACGCTCACCTAAGTCCCGGGAAGTANTCTCCGTTTGCGGGGGAGCGGCGCGAGAATTACGTTACCATCGCGAAAAACGTCACAATATATATATACATATATATTTATATATATACATATATATATATATATTTATTTAGTTATATATATATACATATACATATTTATATATATATATATATATACATATACATATATATATATACATATTTATATATATATATATATTGTGACAGGCACTTCGCTCTCGGATCTTGTAGCGTAAGTGCCGTACACCTTCGGCACGTTTGTTTAAGCAAAACAAACTAGATTTTACTTACCAAATGCGATAGTTGGGCGCCAGGCGTGGCTTTACACGCCGAATTCCAAAAATCTCGACTCGGACAAATGTTTTACGGTACATAACTTTAACGTGACGGTAACATCACTCGGCAGTTTTATACCAATTACGGAGAGGCGTAGGCTCAGGAGGCGGTGTTTAAATAAAGAAACTTGCTTGTTGATTGATAATTAGAATAAAATTTAATATTAACAACTTGAAGTGACTCTGGCCGGTTGCCAGCCAGAATTAATATCGGCAGTACAGACAAAAGAAAGAAACAAAAAACAATACATACGGTAAAAAAGCGCGGTAAAAATGTTACATATGTCGGTCACGAATTTTTCAGCAAGATTCACAATTTCTTAGTCGATATTCGGAAAAATATAAAAATATGCTATCCAATATTTCAGAATCACACGCGCTAAGAGACTATAACGCACGGACGAGATTGACGCAAACAACAACAAAATGAAAATAAGACATGCGGATGACGAGCAAAGGTAAGCCCGGATTGTTGCGACCGCGACTGATCGGGACGAGAGCAGCAGCAAATAAAGATAATTCTTATTATTACCAAACGCAAACCGCAATATACTATATTTTCGGCAACATATCGCGCGATATCGAACTCGCGGGGTAGCCCGTCGAGATCCGATTCACGAACAATAAGTCGCGAGAGGTGCAAAAGAGAACCAGCCACACTTACGTTTGTCGGCAACTCTCCACAAACCGGTAACCATTCTGCTCTCCCTTTTGAGATCGTCTTAGCAAGTCCTCCTCGGATATTGTCCGGCACACAGTCTTACACCCCGGCATCACGACATACGTGAGAGACGATGAACTCGCGGGGTTGACGGTACGCGCAACAATGAAGATTCGTATCCTTCGGCAATTGCTCTACAGAACTGTTCTTCCTGCTACGTAACTAAGCCAATTGTATTCTTTCTTTCGTGGCGCTGCACAGTGGTCCAAAATCTCAAAAACGTGGTCAAACCCCAAAAATAAAGTTTTGATCTAGAGAATTCTAACTGTTGAGTTGGCTACAGTGACAATGTGCCTATTGAATGGCAAAAGAGAGAAGGGTTTATCTTTTGTACCTGAGTCTATGTTTTCATTCAAAGTTGGCTTTTGTTTGAGCAGCGTGTCGTGTGCGTCAGTACAAAAATAAACATATAATTTAGAAGTGCATAACTTCTGGAAAAAATAAGTGATTTTAATTTTGTAAAATGGATGCTATTCCTGGAGGTAAGTAGAATATTTATTCGCATTGAAATAACTAAAATTGTCGGGTTGAAGATTGTATAATAATAACATTGTGTATAAAGAAAACGCTAAAACTTTTCTGAAAATGTTTACAAATATAGACACAAAGTTATATATCCCGCAATATTCCACCAAAATTTTTGTTTAGGCTTGTAATTTATACTTTTATCTAGCAAAATTAGTAAAAATTAGCTGCTACTTTCTGCAACTTTAGTTTTATGGTTATTGTATACAATGAGATCTCCAAATATTTCTTTTTTGGATAAGTTAAGAAACCATTAAATATTCGCGTGTTTTCTATTAATTGTCTTGCATGTTTAACATGTATTGACAATATTATAATACATTTTAAATATGTAGAATGATTTTTAAGTTTTTTTTAATCAGCGACCTTAAAAACTTCGGGATACCAACTTTTGTCTAAATTGCAGTACGATTTCATATTTTGATTGATGTGTTTGGGATCCGCCATTTTGTTTTTTAAACTTTTGACTTCAGATTCATAATCAGCAACCTCAAAAACTTCGGGATACCAACTTTTGTCTAAATTGAAGTACGATTTCATATTTTGACCACGTTTTTGAGATTTTGAAACACTGTGCGCTGCGATTGACAACGGCCACGTGTTCCACGGCATAATAGCGACTCGAGCCCTTTCCTCGGCCGTAGCAGGCCCGTTCCACTTTGATTCAATGAGATGAGCTTGGTGAGGCTCATCTCCCAGCATCATCGAGCCTGTCATTCCGTTGGAAACTCCAATTCCGATTTTCTGGAGATCGGAGTGCGCTTCTCCCACTTTTGGAGTCCGATGTCAAAATTTCTGCCGAATATCCTAGGCCGGTAACGCCTAACACCCCTGGACCTCGCGTTATTTCTATCTTCTTTCTTTCTCGCTTTTCTCTACCTGCCGGTCACGTACAGTGAGTTGCTCTCTTCACGCTGAAAATAACTTACAAAAGAGCCGCCGAGCGGCATATTACAATACGCAAAAATAACGCAAACCCTAAGTAAGCGCATTCGCCTGCGCTACGCAATCTAATAAGCTACTCTCCCTCAAATAGTGGGGAAACGCGAGCTCACCGCCTCCTGTGCCGGCCAGAAATGCATCTTTGTGACAGACACAAAAAGTGTCACGTCACAATATATATATTGTGGTGCACACCACTTTATGAACACGCCGTGCAGCGGTGAGACGGCCTTAAGCTTGGGCCGGCGGCCCGCCGCCGCACGGCTAGTACGGCGCGCCGCCGTTACACGGCGCACCGCGGCGCTAGTTCACCCGCAAGCAACATTGGCCCCGACGGTTAGATAAGACGGCCGTCGGCGGCCCTTCGGTATCCAGCTCACCAGATAGCTAGAGCGCAATCAGCTCGCTATCTAGTTGGAGCAAGCACAGATTTCTCCTAGAGATCACTTTTTCTCCAGTGGAGAAAAAGGCAAAAAAGGCATTCCGCCGCAAAGTCCTCTCAAGGCCGCCGAGCGACCCTGAACACCCGGGTCAGAAAAACTCCCGAGGGTAGAACAATTTCTACCTTGGCGCCTTATTCCGATCGACCTTCCTCCACCACGGACTTCACCTCCAAGGAGACCGATCGCCTGGGACCGACCGCCGACACCATCTTATACTCCCCGGCAGCGAAGTATCTCCACGCAGACGCAGGCCGATAGAGTCGACTGCGGCACTCAGACCAGGGCTCGACAGAGGGCCAGGAGGCGAGGAACAAAACCCTCCACCGCAGAACGGGCCTGCCAGGCGGAGAACATACGCACGGTTTCAACGGAAGCAGCCGTCCAGACAATCGACAGCGGATCTGCGTCGATATCACCTCAGCGGTTCCAGGGCACCGACTGGCGGCTAACCAAAACCAGGCCCTGAATCTTCTGGAAAGAAAAGGCTTGAAGAAAGTCTCTTTCCAGGGCCGACACCAAACGGCCCTTTTCAGGGCCCCTTCTTATAAAAACCAAAAACATAATCTCTTGTACATATCTCTTGTATAGTGTAAATAAAAGTCTTCTTTCCATTATAGAAAGAACTTTTTATACACGCCTATCACATCCACGATCCTCGCTGCCACCACTGTCGTCGTAACCTCGCCGTCTTCTCTCATAATTGCCTCATCCAAATATATATATATATATATATATATATATCTACTCTCTTTTTATATGTTTATATTTATTTATTTACTGTGCAGAGAAAACAGAAACACAAGCAAAAGAAACAGAAAGCAAGTACAAGTCTGTACATAGACTTATAGGGAAAAAGTAATGTAATATGAAAATCATAGCACACAATAATGATTAGTTAGCAATTAATTATTATGTTTTATATCCTTTTTTCTACTACTTTTGTTGCTGATTGACTTGATAGAAAAGCCACCTANTTCGAAAAGTGTGTGTTATTGCATATAATTATAAAAGTCTTTCAAAAGAAAGAACTGCCAATAAAATGTATATAGATTATGTTGGGGCGTGTTCCGTTTGACCACAGTACGATTCGACACCGATCGATTCGACACCAAATTATTAGACACAAAATTATTGGACACCGATTTATTCGACACCAAATTATTCGACATCGTA
>NW_018021415.1:6570-10292 GCF_002006095.1 Pseudomyrmex gracilis | reverse complement strand
GTCGAATAAATCTGTGTCCAATAATTTTGTGTCCAATAATTTGGTGTCGAATCGATCGGTGTCGAATCGTACTGTGGTCAATAGAGTATCACCCATTATGTTGTGATTGTTACTAATGTATTAGTGTTATTTATTCAGACATTTTTCTGAGTCTGTCAACAAAATGTTCGTATTCTCCATGACGNCTTTTCTATCATATAATAATAAGGTGTTCCTCTCATACGCAAAGAAATAATCGGTAATGATTAGAAACAAACCAGTATAAGCAATATTCAACGTTCTCATTAATACGCATACTTCTTTTGGTTTCTATTGCGTTATGTCGTTGTGACAAAATGCCACAAATTTATAGCTACGTTTGCCAACGCAGGAATTCTCAAATCTGCGCAGATAATAAAACAATTGAATTGTTGACGCGCTAAAGCAGATTGTTTGTCAAATTGTAGATCCAAGATGATTGAGATGATCTTGAAGTTTCTCGACAATTTTCGAATAAAGTTTTATTGACCTNGCCAATAAATTTCTGATCGCATCCATGCAATTTATCGTTTGAATTTACCTGCAAATGNCTTTTCTACTTATCTTCTCACGTTTTTTTCAAACACTGTACATGTTTCATCAATTTGATAACTTTGTAATTACACAAAACATTAATTTACCTTGTCAATGTGTTGATACGAATAAGTTTTCTGTGCTACAGTTGAGACAAGATCGAGTACACGTAACTATAATATAAATATGACTTGATCAAAGTGTTCTTTTCGAAACAGCGTTGAACCGCATTTAGCAAGCTTCTCATTAATTAAACACAAAATACCGTATTATGGGGGGGGATTATCCTAAAATAATAAATCAATCTTACAATTGTGTGCAATCGAAATGTGTAAAGTATATATATAATGCACACATACTGGAACTACTAGCAATGTTGATAAGAAACTCGACAAGCATGAAAGCAGACAGATATGATTGCGAACTGTTTAGTCTTCTAATATCAATGGTTTTCGGCATCTCCGGCACTAAACTTATTAAAACGGCCTTGAAACAGCGGCCTATCAACTGAAAAATGCCCATTTGAATACATAAAGTGATGAATTTATACAATAAAAAAAAAGAATAAACGATAAAGGAACTAATTTGTGGCTCACTTTGACGTAGTCATTTATTTAAAAGAGCGACTTGTCCAGATAGTAAATATAATTGAAGGCGCGTATGGACAAAAGTTAACAAAGATATAGCAATAAAACAGAATGGTGCAGCACAGGCGCGCATAAATGCCCACAATCTCCTCGTGTGATGGCCATGTACTGTCTTTTTAGTATTAACTGCTAATAATCTATTTACACGAACATATATAAGTGATTATTTGTAACTATAAAAGATAAATAAGTGAATTATAATTTCGGTAGTAGAGAATATTCCTACTATTCTGACATAAAGTAAGACTTGAAAACCATAAATGATATTGTATAGGACATTGTATAAGAGTGTCACATTGTATATCATATCATCATATATACTTTGACAATCAAAGCACTGTGCGTTGCGTATCTTTATTTGGTTTTACCACAAATAAATCAGAACAAACTATTATTGGACAAATTATTATAACGCGAATGAATTGACATACCTAATAAAATCATGCAGTATTCTTGCAATAAACATCTGAGCATTTATGATAATCGGGTCCGCAATAGGTCCACTCTGCGTACTCATTCCTTCTATGACTGTTTTACAAACTTCAACTTTCATGCTTTCTTTGTCAAACAAGTCTATAAAAGGCACCAAAACCTCCTTGAAAATATTTTGACAATGTCTATATACTGTAAGTTTGAAATTATAAAACTAATTATAAAAAGAGAAATTGATAAGAAAAAGAAACCACTTACCATGATAAGCACAGATTGAAATTCTTGCAAGCAACTATTTTCTTATCAATAAAATTCTAGAATAGTGGATAATAGTTTTCAAAAGTTTTGTTCAATCGTAAACAATCTATTATTTGTCAAAAAGTAAATTCAATTCGTATACCTATGCAAGCAACATAACATAGTACAAAAACAATAAACATAACCTAAGGCCAATATTACATTTGTCGTACAACAAAGATTTGAAATATGTTGATTAGCTATCAGATAAAGTTTTATAAAGAACTCTATTTGATAGCCAATCAATATACTTGAAATCTTTGTGGCACGACAAGTGTAATACTAGCCTAATACATATGATATGTGGTTATGCGTACGTACATATTTTGTTTGTACTTACTGTTGTCATTTCTTGATTCTTTTCAATCAAATGATGTTTGCAATTGCTCTCGTTGCGCTCTTTCTCTTTCTCTCTCTCCTTCTCTCTCTTTCTCACTCTCTCTCTCTCTTCTTCTACAGGGCTTATTTACAAAGCTATCTGCTTGCTCTTCTTCTGCTCTCCGGCCGGAGTCCATTGGCGATTCTGTGAGATTCTGGACCATTTTCTATTGTTTCTTCTGAGGCTTTCACCTGTCTGTAACGGTTTGACAGCTCTAGTGCGCATGTATTGTCAACATGAGGAAGGGAAATACAGTGGCGAATGGCAGAGGCAACGATTGCGGTGGCAATGTAAACAGAAACATCTCGAGAAGAAAAACATCTACATCATCTATATTATCTGACAATTCAGGTGTGTTCNATGTAGGTTTAAATAGCGGTGATTGTGTCAGCATTGACAGAATTAATGTATTAAAAGCATCCTTAAATTCTCATCACGATACTGCATTAAAAATAATAGCTGCTAGTAAAGAAACAGTTGACAAAAAAACGCAACTTGAGTCAGCGTTCAGATACTGCAAGGAAGCATTTTTAGAGATTGCGACAACACTTACCTGTTTTTTGGGAGACAGATTGATGTGCAATGCAACCGGAGACAAGAAAATTGAAGATATAAAAACAACTATCTGCAATTTTATAGAAAATCAATCGCGAATTAATAGTTTGAGCGCGGAAAAAGCCGGCACTGCTTTCGCGTCTGCGACTGGAACATACGCATCTGTGGCATCGGGAAACCATCAAAGAATACAGACTTTGGGAGGTCCTACTTTTGACATTCCCACTACAACTGCATTCATGATCATGCCAGATGAAAATAATGTAACAAAATACAACTTTTCACAGGCGACAAGGGAAGCTGTCTGCNGAATTTTGAAGCCTTCGGAATGTGCATTGAAGGTCAAAAAAGTGACCAACACACGCAGCAATAGAATCAAAATTGAAGCGGTCTCTCCGGATATTAATAAANTAAAAGCGCATCCGGCTCTAGCAAAAGAGGGTCTGAAAGTTGTTGAGAACACAAAACATAATCCGCGGCTCATAGTATATGGAGTTCCAGCTGAGATGACACCCAGGGAAATAAGAAAAGAACTAATCGCGCAGAATCTCGACAAGGAAATAGATGCGGAACTGAAAGTGGTCTACATCTATCAACCTAGAAATGGAAAGAACTACACAAGTTGCATACTAGAAGTTACACCGAAGTTGCGCAAAAAATTATTCAACAACGAAAGAATTTACTTAAGATACTCATCTTGTCGTTTCGCGGACCACATCAGAATAGTGCAATGCTACAAATGTTTTACTCTCGGACATATTGCCAAGAATTGCAAATCCACAGCCGTCTGCGGGGGGTGATACTCTATTGACCACAGTACGATTCGACACCGCTCGATTCGACACAGATTTATTCGACAC
>NW_018021415.1:2463-6037 GCF_002006095.1 Pseudomyrmex gracilis | reverse complement strand
TGTGTCCAATAATTTGGTGTCGAATCGATCGGTGTCGAATCGTACTGTGGTCAAACGGAACACGCCCGTCTGCGGGCACTGCTCTGGTTCGCACGAATTGAGAGAATGCAAAAACAGAGAGTTGCCTCCTAAGTGCTGTAACTGCAGCCGATATTCTAAAAATATGACAGTTAATGATGCACATTCCGCTTTTGACACAAAGAAATGTCTCATACTATGTAGCAAAATGAAGGAAAGAATCTCTAACATCAATTATGGATAGTTCACATATAGAATATGAGGATATTTGCATATGTCATGTTAACTGTCAATCTCTAATAGCGCACTTTGATGAATTTAGTGACTTTTTTGTCGATTCTAAGTATTATATAATTTGCTTGTCTGAAACCTGGCTNAAACCAGAAGTCTCTGATAGTATGATCGCACTTCCGGGTTACTCGATTCTCAGATGCAACAGAACTGGACGTAGAGGCGGAGGGGTTGGCATATATCTGTGCAGTTCCCTAGTTTGCGACGTACTAAAACAATCAACTATTGATGAATACTTGCGCAAGCCAGAGTTTATTATAGCACAAATTAGTTCTGGTCTAACATCTGATCTCCTCTTGGCGGTCGTATATCGACTTCCTAACTGTGGATATAGTCAAGAGTTTCAAAATACGTTCTTAGATCTGCATATAGGTTTTCGCCATTCAATAATCTTTGGCGATTTTAACACGGATATGACTGTTAGTACTTATGATAGCNTGCAATTACTAAACTTCATTACATCTTCTAACTTGCATCTCGTACCTTTTGGTGCAACGCATCACTTGAAAAATTCCAATACTTTCATAGACTTATGTATTATAGATGATGCATCCAAATTGAAAAATTTTAATAAGATGGGAGTTCCCTTTCTATCGGCGCATGACATGATTGAGGTGACGTATAATGTGTGTATCAAACGTCGCACTCCTAGAACAATAACATGCAGAAATTTCAGTGACTTCAACATGCAAACTTTTATATCAGACATATGTAAACATAACTGGATGGATCTCTTCACATCAACCAGTATTGAGGATAANGTCGACATTTTCAATAGTACTATGACTAATTATTTAAATAGACACGCACCTCTGAAAAGGATGCAGNGTAGGAACTTACCAGCGCCGTGGCTTACTGCAGAGATTAGAGATGCCATGCGTGTAAGAGATAGATTAAGAAGAGTCTGGCGTAGAAGTAGAAATGATGCAAGTTATGAGAACTTTAAAACTATGAGAAATACCGTTCAGAATATTATCAGAACAGCTAAAAAGAATTATTATATGTCTATTTTTAACCAGAGAGACAATCCAAACACTATATGGAGCAAGCTAAGACATCTCGGACTCATCAAGGCAAAGAAAGTTAAACCTCTTGCTTGTACAGTCAATGATCTAAATTTATTTTTTGCGAATAGTGCAGCCTCACTGGATAGTAGCTCCCCGGAATCAACAGATGGGTTTTTTGATGACATCTTTGATGACAGCAAACTATTTTTCAAATATGTACTGCCGACGACTATCAAGAAAGCATTTGCCAGAATTAAATCCAATGCCACTGGTTCGGATGGCATATCTATAAAAATAATTAATTTGACACTGCCATACTTAACATCAGTGTTTGAAGACATTTTCAACAGCTCACTTATGTGTGGTGGTGTTCCTGCGATATGGAAATCTGCATTAATAACACCAATATCTAAGATCAAACACCCGACTTCTGCACAACATTATAGGCCTATTGCGATATTACCAACCATCTCTAAGGCACTTGAAAGAATTGTATCCGACCAGATCGTCGAGTTTCTTGAGAACAATAATCTATTTGATAAATATCAGTTTGCATATCGTAGAAACTCGTCTACACAAACATGTGTCATCAGAATGTTGGATGACATCAGACAAGCTGCAGATGATAGAAGGGTCACTGTCTCAGTGCTCTTTGATTTCTCCAAAGCGTTTGACAGAGTTCAACACAAGATCCTAATTAGTAAGCTTAGAATTATGGGTTTCTCATCTTCGGTGCTTGGATAGATCATGTCGTATCTTACGAATCGAACTCAGGTGGTGCGTGACCAATTTGAGAATATCACTTCTTCGGTGACCAGTGTTAATACTGGTGTGCCACAGAGTTCTGTTTTGGGACCTCTGCTGTTCACTCTATATGTATAGAATCTTAAGAATGCTATCCAACACTGTAAATACAATTTCTACGCGGATGATCTGCAGATCTATTTGAGTGTTGGAGTGAGGGATCTAGATGACTGCATCCTGAGGATTAATGACGACATTAAATCAATTGTTGACTGGACGAGTCGTAATCAACTTATGCTTAATTCTGGTAAAACATAAGCCATAATTATCGGTACCGCTCGATATATCAACTCGATTGATTTTGACATGTTGCCTCGCATTAGAGTATGTGAGGATGCCATACCTTACTCTTCCTGCGTTAAATATCTGGGAATACATATCTCCAGCACTTTGTCGTGGGACAAGCAAGTAACTAATACGGTTAGTAAGATACATACTAAGCTTTACCAGCTGAAGATCTCGTAAAATCTGCTTCCTGATGCACTTAAGATAAATCTTATAACCTCGCTTGTTTTTCCATATCTGGATTATTGCTGTGTGGCTCTTACGGATATTACTGATGAGCTAAACCTGAAATTATACAGGGCCATTAACTCTTGCATCAGTTTTGCGTTCAACGTACGAAGAGATGAACACTTAACTCCTTTCTACAAAAAACTACATTGGCTTAAAGTAACAGAAAGAAGAATATACTTTGCGGGTTGCTTACTGTATAGCATCATTAAGAGCCACCAGCCTGAAATACTATATAGTAATTACACTTTTAGATCAACTGTATACAGCAATACTAGAGCTGCCAAAGATCTTCTACAACTGCCTCCCTGTAGAACGGAGCTTTTCAAACACTCTTTTAAATACTATGCATCTNAACTTTGGAACGAATTGCCTCAAGATATACGCAATGCACGATCAATTGTTGAATTTAAAAACAACTTCTACGAACATCATTTGAGTGCTTGATTTGGTCTCTGCTGACTCTGTTACTCAAATATGATTGATATCGGACACACCGCAAATTTTCCTTGCAACTTTGCTTGCATTAATGTTAAATTTTTTCATTGTCATTGTTATTATTATCTATTTTTACTTTTATTTTTTGTATATATTTTATGTACCATTACTTTATCAGTTCACTCTCAACTGTATACAGCTCTGTATTTTTTAAGTACACCTGAGGGGATGTATCCCAGGGCGCTGAAATAAATGTACGCTTTCTCTCTCTCTCTCTCTCTCTCTCTCTCTCTCTCTCTCTCTCTTCTTCCTTCTGCGTGTGAGTATTATTCAGACGTGTTTCTGTAAGGTCTGTCTTTTAAGTGCTTTCTCTGCCGCTTTCTGGCCTTCG
Source organism: Pseudomyrmex gracilis (assembly GCF_002006095.1). Classification (NCBI taxonomy): domain Eukaryota; kingdom Metazoa; phylum Arthropoda; class Insecta; order Hymenoptera; family Formicidae; genus Pseudomyrmex; species Pseudomyrmex gracilis. The sequence continues at coordinate 2,575 of NW_018021415.1, read as the reverse complement.
GGCCCTTTATTTTTTGCAGAGGGATTTGCAAAGCTTATTGCTTGAAACTTTCACTGTCGCCTGCCTCCTCCTCGGATCATTGGTGATTATTACGTGGTTTTTCTCTTCTGGA
>NW_018021415.1:0-1303 GCF_002006095.1 Pseudomyrmex gracilis | reverse complement strand
GAGGCGTTCTTTGAAATTTCTACTGTTTATCTCTGTATGCTCGAGGAGAAAAAGAAGGATGCATCTTATGTTGATTTGATAAAAGATGCTGTCTCGCAGGCTTTTTTGGAATTTCGTGAGGATGTTTCTGGTGGGCATCAGGTATGCAAGGGTGCGGTTTCTGATCGTTCTTATGCCTCGGCTGTCGGAGCCTCGGGATCGACTATCAAGGTAGCACGTGGTCAAACAATTTCAGTTAAAAAGTCTACTGATATTCTGGTTCTACCAAAGAAGGATTCTCAGGACAAGTTTGCCACTTCCAAGGACACAAAGGAAGCTTTTCAAAAGCTAATTAAGCCATCGGAATTTAATTTGAAGATAAATAGAATTACGCCTGCACGCAACAGGGGGGTGCGCATAGAAGCTGTCTCTGGTGATATTTCCAAGCTGAAGAGTCTTAAAGAATTGGACAGGGCAGGCTTAGAGGTTGAGCGTGTTGCCAAGATTAAGTCTCGCCTCATCCTGCGTGATGTACCTGCAGGTTTATCAAAAGAAGACTTAAGATCAGAATTAATAGCTCTCAATCTGGATAAGAACACTGATACGGATGTGAAGGTTATCTACACTTTTCCACCCGGGAAGAATGGATCCTATGTTAGTAGCATTATAGAGGTTTCTCCTCAAATACGGAATAAATTGTTGCGTGGAACTCATGTATATATAAACTACTCAGCATGCAGACTTGCCGATTACGTAAGGGTTCTACAGTGTTATCGTTGCCTGGCTTTTGGNCATATGTCTCTAAATTGTACTGCCACTCCTCTCTGTGGTCATTGCGCAGGCCCTCATGAAATGAAAAATTGCCAAAGAAGAAGNGAATCCGCTTTGTGCGGAAATTGCAAGAGATGGCATCGCGAGGAGCACTCGCATTCGGCTTTAGACGGTAACTCCTGTCCGATCCATAAGAAAAGATTGCAAGATAAAATCAAGAATATCAATTATGGCTAGTGTTTTTATTGAACCCGAGTGCGTCAAAGTATGTCATGTAAACTGCCAGTCTCTGCTGGCGCACATTGATGAGTTTAGAGTGTTTTTTTCTAAGAATCAATATCACATTATATGTGCGTCTGAAACATGGTTAAAGCCGACTTTGTCTGATCAAATGGTATCTTTGTCCGGCTATCAGCTGTTCAGATGCGACAAAATCGGGAAGGGCGGAGGTGGAGTAGCTNTATTTGTATCTGATTTTATGAAGGTCAGAATTCTTACCACATCTGGAGGCCTATATGTAAAGAAACCTGAATTTATGTTCGCAGAAATTTCA
>NW_018021414.1:61034-63574 GCF_002006095.1 Pseudomyrmex gracilis | reverse complement strand
CAGTCCGGGAACTTTCCGGACAAACTGTGTATGGATGCGCCGTCAAATTACAGACAATCAAAGAACGGAGTCGAGCTCCAGTACGGAGTAGAAGTCGACGCTGTAAAATTCAAAGGGCAATCAGCCAAAAGAGTTTTAGTTTTATTTTAGTTTATTTCCTTTTTGTTTTGTGATTTAGAGCAAGCGTACATAATTGCGAGTGAGAAAAAATTGCTTGTGTTGTCGCTCAGGGTGCGTAGTGCCCGCTTATATTAGTCAAAACTTGACAAGTTCCTTTTTGTTTTATTTTTGTTTTTTGGTTTAGAGTTATCCCCGAGATTAGGGATTACTCGTTAAACTGACATTTCACGGAGTTGACCAAGTTTGTACAATCGGCAATTTCAATGATGAGTGAAACCCCGAAATCGGTTCTGTAAGAGTTTGATTGTTAAACAAAGATTTAGCATCGTACTTACGGGTGTTAAGTTTCCCACGAGGTCCAGACGAAGACAGGTTAGCNTGAGGGTCCCGCGATGATCACCTGAAACAAAAAGAAAAAGATTAGTAAAAACTCATTGCTAACCGGAGTTGATGGTTAAGATTAACCAGAGGGCTAAACTAATGTCAAAGAAACGATTGGTGGATTTCTACTCAAAATTGAAATTGTTAATTTTATTATCCCGAATCGGACAATTGTTAACAAACACGAATTTGACAAATTTTAACCGAGACAAGACATGAGCTCCACGCAAGAGGGAGCATGGTAGGATAAATGATGCGCTAAGGGAGTGTGAATGTAATATTCACTACGGCCGGGCAAATCAACCGACGCACTGTAGTGCTAGGAAACGGTTTAGCCCGAGATGAAAAATAATAAAAAGAGTAAGTGATCGGGAACTAACACCTCCCGTGGCGAACAAGTGTAAGGAGTTAACAAAGTTCCAGTTGTTGACAAAACTTGGTAAGTGGAGAGAACTGCGAAAGATAAGATGAGTTGTAAAGTTTTGAAAAAATTATAGTGTTAGGTTCTAATCTTGACTTGGTGCAAGAGTCAGAACCTAACCCTGACGAAAAGAGTGTTAGGTTCTAATCTTGACTTGGTGCAAGAGTCAGAACCTAACCCTGACGAAAAGAGTCATCATTGGTAAAACTGCTTCAGCAGTCAGATTTGCGTTAGATTAGATGCCCCACCAAGTTTCANCAACAACTGGTAAGTTAGGTGGCAACTTCGAGTAGTCGAACTTTGCGAAGTGGTAATTGTCAGCGAAACCACTCCGGAGTAGGGCAGATTGAATGCTACACTTAGTTTAAGCAGTAGTTCAAAAGTTAGGGTCTAACCTCGAGTTGTGGTAAGGTTACGAACTTTGTGATTTTGACGAAATAAGACCGGAAAACTGATTTACTAACGTAAACTCGTCGTGTTTGGTCAAAATTACGCATTGTTGGAAAAAGTGCCCGGTTAGAACCTAACTTTGACAAAAGTTACAAACTTTGCGATTTTGACAAAGTAAGACCGGGGATACGATTTTCTAACATAAACTCGTCAAGTTTGATTGAAATTACATGTTGTTAAAATTTTGCACCTGTTAGGTCTAACCTACCTAACTTTGACAAAACTGACAAATTTCGTGATTTTGTTAAAGTAAGACCGGAAATACGATTTCCTAACGTAAACTCGTCGAGTTTGGTTGAAACTACACATTGTTAAAAATTTGCACCCGTTAGGTCTAACCTACCTAACTTTGAAAAAAGTTATGAATTTTGTAATTTTGACAAAATAGGACCGGAAATAGGATTTTCTAAGATGAACTCGTCGTGTTTGATTGAAATTACACGTTGTTAAAAAATTGCACATGTTAGGTCTAACCCACCTAACTTCGGCAAAAAATTTAAATTTTGGCAAAAGTGAACCAGAGCGTCTATTTGTGATCAAATAAACGTCTCGGATCAAAATTTTTGAGAAAATGCAATTGTGACAAAAATTTTTAGTTTTTGGTAAAATTGCACCAGCGCGTTTATTTATGATCAAATAAACGTCTCGAGTCAAAATTTATCGGTTTTAAAAAATTTTATTTTTGTGTAGGGTGTGCGCATGCGTAAGAGCGGAGTAGGGATGGCGCGACGACTTGGCTGAGCTGAGCGCGCCGCGAGGCAGTTGGATTAGAACGCTTCCCGAGTAAACAGCGCCTAAAATTTTAGCTCTGCTCAAGAACGCACACGAACGTACCAATACGAGTCGGTCGTTGTTAAAACGTGTCGCGGTCAAAGTAAGTGTTAAGACCAAGTAATTGGAATAAAGTGCTCACGACGGAAATAGCGCAATAAAATCAAGTCCGCTCAACAACGCACACGAACGACCTAATAAAGAAAATCGGTTGTTATAAAGCGTGTCGCACTTCATGTAGTGATTAAAATATTGTACGCATTAAGATCGCGATGCCGAGTACGGTTGATAATCACGCGTTCACTGCGTAATCAAATAACACTGAAAAAATTGTACCAAAGCAAGTGTTAATAAACATTTTTAAACTATACAAACATTGAACTTTGTGTGTGTGATT
>NW_018021414.1:57751-59149 GCF_002006095.1 Pseudomyrmex gracilis | reverse complement strand
CAATTATTGAAGGCTTTATTCACTGATTCTTTCTTATTACTGGCTACGCTTTAAATAAATTTTTTTTAATATTTAATTTTTAACAATATGTACTGGTGTCACCATACTCTTTTTTTCTAAACATTTCTTAGGACTTACTACAAAGGAACCTCGCGTACCTGAACGTTTTGATTCTGATGAAACTTTGCACACATGTAAGGGAGGTCACTAAATGAGTATTGAGATCTTTTGTTGCTGCTAAAAAACGGTTTATAGGGATAAAATCACCCCTCATATGTAGAGTGGCTTTTAATTTTTCTTAATTTCTCTCAAAAATGATTAGAGATATTAAAAAACAGTTCGAACAAAAATTTTATAGAAAAAAGTCCTATATTTATTTATGTCACTAGAATCTACAAAAATAAGTTTAAAAACAAATTGTGTAACAAAATTATACAAAACAATTTTTTTTACCAATTCTATTAATGTAGATAAATAGAGGTGTTTTTTCCATAAAACTTTTATATAAAACATTTTTTGATATCTGTAAGAGTTTTCAAGATACATCGAAAAAAATACGCCAAACCGTGTTATACATGATAAGTGTTTCACTCTTTAGAATCGGTTTGAGGCCGCCACTGAAAATTTCTACATTTATGTAGTTATTTATACATGTGTACAAAATTTTATCGTAAGAACACCTCTACGTAATCGCACATTAATACATTTATGAACTAAGTTGTGTCTAAAATTTAATTTTAGCGTCTTTTTTATAAGAAAATATTTTTTATTATATATTACGATAAAGATAGTAATTTTTCAAATAAAGATGCTTTTATTCTTTGAATATTTTAGGTCATGTTGCAATGCAACGTGACTTGAGAGATCGTTGAGCATATTCATATTGCAGTCTTTATATTGCATTTTTGTATATGTAATGTATCACGCACATATCACTCACTTCCGTAACCACAGTGCGGAGTAGTCATGTACGTTATTCGTGAAAATAGTTTGCAAAACTTTTCCATAATCAAAAGACTTTGACAAAAGGAAAATTCAGATAATTTTACCACACGAATTGAATGCCATATCTGAATTTTACTTTTCTGGCCTTATTGAATAACACATAAAATTTCAGTATAACATCTCGAAAATTTATTTTACGGTCTATTATTTTTTTTGATGACAGTATACGATTTACATATACATTTAGTTCATAATCGGTAGCATATCACTTGGCTACGCTAATCAGCCACAGTATGACACGCTGACGTTCGTGTTGCACTCGACACTACATAATAAATAATGTAAATAAGATGATTAGAGCATACGATAGTAGACTCATTCTGGTCTATCGAGGTCTCCTTGGCCAGCAAAAAATTTTTGAACGACACTCTGCACCTTGACAGCAATAAGTTA
>NW_018021414.1:54022-55824 GCF_002006095.1 Pseudomyrmex gracilis | reverse complement strand
GTGTCGAATCGATCGGTGTCGAATCGTACTGTGGTCAAACGGAACACGCCCGTAAAAATACATTTTTAAACCAAGATTGAAAGTGTTGTGTAGTTAATTTTCCTGATTTTGATGCTGCAATAAAAATAATTGCAGGTTTAAATAAAGTCTCTTCTACACGCGGCCCACAACTTTCACTGGCTTCTTTCAATACCAAATAAAGAGGTGATTGTAGTTCCCCGCTTGTAGAAATTGTAGGCATAATTGTATTGCTGTGTGTAATTGCTGATTGTGATTGAACTATGGTTTCAACTGTTTTAACACCTTGTATTGTCGATGTTCTGCCTGAATGTATTTCCAAATTGAACCCACTTTTGTCTGCATTATATATACAAGGTGAGTCGTCTGAATTTATCACCTTCAATAACTCGTTTGTGTGACCAGGAATCGAAAAAAGTTTCATATAAAAATTGTAGCGTTCCGAGGGGCAACCAAAATGGCGTACCTTTCAACTTTTGATTTTGAACAAAAGTAGGTTACTTCAACCGGAAATGGTTTTTTTAAAATGAAAACCCCCTTTTTTAACACCGGAAAATAAAAAAGGGAAAAATTTTACGTTTAGATATAACCTTGGCTGTTTTAAAATTTTCAAGATGGCAAACGAAGATGGCGGACAAAAATTTTAGTCAAACAATTTGCACCAAAGTAAGTTTACGAAGGTTTTTGGGGTTGCTGATCACGAATCTGAAGTCAGATTTGCAAAATTCAAATTGGCGGATCCAAGATGACGGACCAAGATGGCGGACGAAATTTTTAGCCAAAATTCATAGAAATTACTAATCTTAGCATTACCCAGGAACAACGGCGTGGACGTGGTAGTTTTTTGTTCTCTTTGGGGTGCTTTATTTACGTGAGTCTCCTTGCCTCTTACTATCGGGGTGCTTTATTTACGTGAGTCCCCTTGCCTTTTACTATCGGAGTGCTTTATTTAGTTAATTTGTAACTTCAAACTGTTAATTCGCTAAGTAGTACACTTAGCGAATTAACTGTTCGACATTCCGTCCATTTTCTTGAATGCATAGGTCGATACCGTCATGAATATGATGTTAATGATAATCGTGTTATAACCTCACCAACTCCCGTGTACAAAATTTGGTGAAAATCGGTTGACTTTCAGACATTTATAGTTATGCGCGATTAGTTCGTATGTAGCTCTTCCGCTAGGTTGCTATGACCATGACTATCATCCTGCAATCATAAAGTACACGTGAATGCTTAAATAGCAACGATATTTCCGCTTATTTGTATCTATTGAGAAATCAATACTTTTAGAACTCAGGTAATTTCTTATCTTTAATATGACAGTTTACCCACCAAACGAAATCGTGGGCATGATCAAAATATTGGGGGAATGTAGGAATAATTTTTCGAGAGCTAAACGTCTGTATGCTCAACGTTATCCTGATAAAAAGCATCCAACTAGGGTAACCATTAAAACCCTTACGCAGAGAGCAAGTGATAGGTCTATGGTTCGCCGATTACGACATCATGAATATGATGTTAATGATAATCGTGTTACGTCCTGGACTTCACGTCCCATTTTTTTGCAACGTGAGAACGATTTTTTCGTTCTGAGAATCATAATAATTGTAGCTTTAAGAATCCGAGATGCTAAGACTTCCCGGATGGAGGACAGGAGTCGGCCTGTGGCGATAAGAATTGTAATCGGTTTGCGTGTGAGACGTCGCCACGATACGTAAACAAATTGGTTTCTAATTCCCAGTAGAATGCGGAGCGATAATAGACACTCGCGTTGTGCGATG
>NW_018021414.1:44744-47137 GCF_002006095.1 Pseudomyrmex gracilis | reverse complement strand
ATTAAATATGATAAGTAAATAAACAAGGTTATAACCATTTATGTAATAAAAAGGTGGCTTGAGTTAATTTAATCATAGACCTCGCTTAATCGCTCCCATTCCTGTCATCTCTCAATCGATCGCCTGGTTCCGTCCTGAGTAATTTAGATTCGCACCTAAGATTCGAAAAAGGAACCGACGAGCGGGACGCCAGTGAACAAGCTATAGCGAGAAACACTCGTTGGCTTGTTTACGACACCGAAATCTCGCTCGACCCGCGCACTTGACGCTCGAATCTCTCTGGGTCACTGTGCCGGGAGTTGACACATAAGTGTCGTGTGTCGGTTGCGTTACTCCTCAAGGGCCCGACCGTTACCGTAAGCCTGTGTAAATTTTTGTGAATGGGCTCTGCAAATGATCCAACAAGATGAAAATTTTTTTTGGTACGTACTCTTTTCGGATGAGGCAACTTTCAGTAGCAATAGAACTTTAAATAAACATAATTGTCACTACTGGTCCGATGTAAATCCTTATTGGTTTCGTTCAACTAATTTCCAAAATTGTTGGTCTTTAATAGTCTGGTGTGGCATCGTAAATGGCTATTTAATAGGTCCTAATTTTTTTAAAGAAAACGTTAACAGACAAAACTTTTTGCAGTTTCTTCGAGACGATTTACCGCAACTATTAGAAGACGTTGATTTATTTACCAGAGAACGGATGTGGCTTCAATTGGATGGTGCGCCAGTACATTATTCAAATATTGTAAGAAATTATTTGAATAACCGATACAACGGTAGGTCAATTGGGAGATTGGGCGCAGTCGCGTGGCCTTCTCGTTCGACAGATTTAACTTCTCCCGATTTTTTCCTGTGGGGAATGCTGAAAAATATTGTCTATAGCAAAAAACCAACAACCGAGGAGAATATGAANGAACGTATTCGGACTGCTTGTGCCGCAATATCTCAAGAAATTCTTTTGAGAACAGTCACATCATTCAGAAGGCGTATCGACTTATGCATTCAAGAAAATAGACGAAATTTCGAACAGTTAATTCGCTACGTGTACTACTTAGCGAATTAACTGTTTGAAGTTACAAATTAACTAAATAAAGCACTCCGATAGTGAAAGGCAAGGGGACTCACGTAAATAAAGCACCCCGATAGTGAGAGGCAAGGGGACTCACGTAAATAAAGCACCCCAAAGAGAACAAAAACCTACCACGTCCACGCCGTTGTTCTTGGGTAGTGCTAAGAGTAGTAATTTTTATGAATTTTGGCTAAAAATTTTGTCCGCCATCTTGGTCCGTCATCTTGGATCCGCCATTTTGAATTTTGCAAATTTGACTTCAGATTCGTGATCACCAACCCCAAAAACCCTCGTTAACTTAATTTGGTGCAAATCGGTTGACTAAAATTTTTGTCCGCCATCTTCGTTTGCTATCTTGAAAATTTTAAAACAGCCAAGGTTATATCTGAACGTAGAATTTTTCGCTTTTTCATTTTCCGGTGTCAAAAAAAGGGTTTTTATTTTAAAAAAACCACTTCCGGTTGAAGAAACCTACTTTTGGTCAAAATCAAAAGTTGAAAGGTACGCCATTTTAGTTGCCCTTCGGAACCCTACAACTTTCATATGAAATTTTTTTTGCTTCCTGGCCACACAAACGAGTTATTGGTGGTGATAGATTCCTGATGGCTCACCCTGTATTTTGTGTTTCAAACAGATTTATAAATGATTTTACAAAACTTATAAATTTTTGGCATGCAATTTGTAATTAATTCTGATTTGTCTTTCATGAACGGTTTATAAAATTTGTTATTTTTCTTGACACAATCCCGTGGTTTCTTTTAAAATTTAATACCCACGTTGCTCCTGCTTTAAATTGAGGAAGATTAATTTGTTTTTTTGCTTTTAACGCTCACCGTCGTAGATCTAAATCATGAATAATTTTGTTGTCCTTAGCGTTTTTGAACTTTTCCAAGACATATGTAGAAATATCTACTAGTTTTTCTCTATGAGTATTACCTTTTTGTAGAGAATGATCCCATCTATATAGCTGCGACATAGACGTTACCTTTCTGAAACGATTTTGTACTGGTGATAAAGTGTCATATCCCGTTTTTCCACTTTTCCAGAACTCAACAGCTCTTTTTTTATAGTCATTATTTACACTTTTTTCTTTTGGTGTATAAGTATCTTCTTCCTCATTTTCATCACTTTCTTTAAGTTCTTCTACTTCGTCTGCTCCAACAAATTGTGCATCACATATATTTGCATCCCAAAAATTCTTGAATTTTAATGTAGTGTCGGTCTTCATAGCAAATGATAAGTCATTGATTGCATTTTGTATAATGTCCATTATAGTATTATGTAATTCGATTTCTTTATTATTTACAGATGTTTGTGGAATATTTGAA
>NW_018021414.1:42034-43289 GCF_002006095.1 Pseudomyrmex gracilis | reverse complement strand
TTTTCAAACTAATATAAATATTAAATGCTTACTATAATTACTATAGTAATAATCATATTAGCTATTTCCATAGCTCTAGTAACGATTAATCTACTAGTAACAAAAAATTCCAATCACGTAAAAAAAGTCCTCTGTCGAATGACTACCAACAGCCCACTTTTGCGATCCCCGCAACAGGTACACTCCCTCCCCGGGTGACGAGTTCACTTGGGGAGGCTGTTGCGACTTCCTTTCGTCTTAAGTAGTTGCCCCGCTGGGGCACCGAGATGACGGGAAAGCGAGGCTCTCCTAACTCACACCGCCCCAGTACCCCTTCCCACTAAGAGCGGGGAGGGGATTGATATCAGGAAGGGCTCCTGTTTGGACTTCGGGGTCGCGCGCGAAAAGCGGAGGCCCTGCACCCCGCCCGCACACGCCCCGGAAATTCCCCTTGAGAAAGAGGAGCTCTTTCCCTCTCTCTCTCTGCGGCTTTCTTCTGCTCCATAACACCAAAACAGAAAGAGACCACAGCCTTTCGCTTTTCCTCATCCCTGGAGGCAAGAGCCTTCATCAGGCCCTCCTGAGAGAGGTCCTTCCCTATCTCGGCGGCCAACTCTCGACGCTCACCGGACTACTTTAGACATTCTTCCACAGTGTGGCCCGTCGAGTCGTTGGCCGCTTCGTACTCATGGCACTGAGTCGTCGGCTCTTTACCTATCCGACACAGATACTCACCAAAGCACCCATGCCCGGTGAGCACCTGCGTTACACGGTAGGTGAGGCGCTTGACCTCCTTTTCCAACCACACTTGAAGGTTGGGTCGGACAACCCGGATAACTTTCTGAGCTTCCGCTCGCGGGACGCTCAGAGACTCCTCCCACCGTTGGAGGAGCTGTTGCCGGGCCTGACGCTTCGACTCGGCAAGGGCCTTCCCGAGGGCATCGCCTTCCATGTCTTCCTTGAGCAGCTCGACTCGGAGAGAGTACCTTGCCGAGTAATCCCGAGTTAAGAGGGCAAGGGGAAAAACCACCGCCAGCACGCCCGCCGTCTCTGTGGCCACGTCTCTGAAGCCGCGCCCAACGAAGAGGGCCATCTTTCTCTGGGCCGCGCGAAGCAGATTAAATTTACTCCGCGCGCCCGCCCCCGCTGCGGCCTCAGCCCACAGTGGTGATACATAAAGGGCCATCGCGTGGACCACATTTACGAACAGACGGCGAATTTTCTCCTGTGGGCTTCTCAAGTTGGGGAGGAGTCTTGCCAAGAAGTTAGCAATTCT
>NW_018021414.1:37633-41249 GCF_002006095.1 Pseudomyrmex gracilis | reverse complement strand
AGGGGTCTTACGACTCCTGGTCCCGCCTCCATCCTTGGGGAGCTGGGAGGAAGACGATTCCTCACCCTTCTCCTCGTGCTCATCCTCCGAAGAGGACTCGCACGTCATCACCTCCATAGGTTGGGAGGCCGCCCCCAACCCGGAAGCGCCTGGTGACTTCCTCTCGCGAGTGGGACGTGAGGTGGGACCGGAATCACCCCAGCCCTCCCCATCCTCGGGCCACAAGAGCCCGAGCCCCTCCGTTACCTCCTCAATGGCGGGGACGAGGTATATCCCTTCACCGTCCTTGCCACCCGCCGGAGAAAGCTCCTCTCTCTTTTCCTCCTCAGTGGCAGGGACCTTGGTCCTTGCCTTTGTCTTCCGCTCTGGAGGATCCAATCCCGGCCTCGGGCCACCCGTGGGTGTTGCCGAGGAGAGGGGGCGACCTCCCGACCGAAGGGCCTCTTTCTTAACGGGATAGGAAAAGCAGCGTGCTCCCCCCATCCTATGATTGCTGGGCTGGCCCCTACCTTCACAAAGAAGGCATTTGGGGTCAGCCCTACAAAGCAGGGCCAAGTGGCCCTCCCTCCCGCAGCGGTAGCATGCAGCGCTCCGGTCCGTACCCGTGCAAGTAGGGGCAACATGCCCGTACTCAAAACACCGGAAGCACTGCATGCGCCTCGCTTTTAATGGTTCGACGGGAAGGGAGAACCACCCCACCGAAATTCTTCCGGCTCCCACTACCCGCTTTGCAGCGGCCAAGGGGAGACGGGCCCAAAGGGTCCCCAAGCCAGTAGGTGAGGACCGAATAATACCGATCCTCACCTCGGGCGTCGAACACCCGCCTGCAAAGGCCAAGGCCTCTGCAACCTCCTGCGGGGAAAGAGGGGGGACAACATCCCTCACCCTCACTTCCCCGAATTTCACCGGGCGGGTGAACTTAACCCCCGGTTGATCCTTAAAGGCCTCAGATACCCTTTTAACAAGGGCATCCGCCTTTGTCACGCCACCAGGCCCGGGAATCTGCAGTAACAGGCCCCCGTTCGCGGCCTTCTTCACACGGAGATCTGAGATCCCCACCTCCTCCAGTTTTACAGAGGCCGCCGCCTTCTTCATCGCCTCCGCGTAGCTGCCCCCCGGCTCGACGGTGAGGAGCACCGCCGAACCCGCAGGAGCGCGGCCCAACATGGCTATGTTGGCCTTCTTCTTCTTCCCCGTCTGCGCCGCCGGAGTGGCAGACACAGTCGGGGGAGGTCTTGTCACTGGAGGAGGAGGGGCATCTTCTGCGCCCCTCCTGCGGCCCCGGCGCCGCACCACAGTGGCCCACGATTCCGTGGGCCGCGTCCCATCTCCCCTCTCAGGGAGAGCAAAGCCTGAGAGGAGGGAACGAACCTCCTCCCTAACAGAGGAGAGAAGCCTCTCCTCCAGGCTCTTCTCAATTCGCTCCGCAAGGAGGCGAATACATCGCTCCTCCGGAGCTTCTTCCACAGGTGCAGCGGGTTCCAGGACATAAGTCCCCTCCCCCCTTGCACCTCCTGAGACCGCATCTGGGGGCTGGTTGGTGTTGCCCCCTGGGGGATGATGTCTTCCCCCCCAACTTGAGTACCGCAGGCTGCGGTCTCCCTTAGCGACCCACCGACAAGGGAGAAACCCTTGCGGTAGGCCACATCCAATATCTCCCGCAGTTTCTTATTCTGGGAGACTGCTCTCGTCGCGCTGAATTTTGTCATGCGGAGCTTCTCCTCGAGCGTCCGCATTCGCTCCTCCATCTTCTTCACCCGGTCTTCCACCGGGGAAGAGGGCCGATCTTCGCCCTCGCCTTGCAGAGGAAGAGACACAACTCCCTCTGCCAGCCTCTTCATGGTGGCTGCAGCATCTTTCAGTATACGCACGTAGCGTCCCTGAAGATTGGAGGATGTTGTTGCCACCTTCAACACTGCCTCCGCTGCTTCCCGCGTATATTCAAACATCTCAGCCTTGGTCTTGATGGCTTCACCAAGACTGAGTTTTTCTCTTAGAGAAGCAGTGCTCTCCCAGCACTGCTCCTCTCCCTCCAGCCGCAGTTCCTTCCTCTTGGCGGCGAGGAGTCGTTCTTTGGCCGCCGCCAAGCCCACGTATTCTCCCGTGGTTGGCGGACGGCCTCTCTTCCTTCTTCCACTCGAAGTGGGAGGGACTGGCTGGTCTGTCCCTTCCTCTACAACCTCCATATCCGAGTCCAAATATGGAGGTTCCCCCAGAATCCCCGAGATCACGGGAGAGACCGGTCTCTCCCTCCTCTTCAAGGGGACCTGGCTGCCACCACCGCTGGGCTTGCTCCCGTCAATGCGCCGAAGCGCAATCACGGAGCTGAACAGCCCTCGAGCGGCCCGTGCTGATTAACCATCAGCTGTCTTTGCAGACGCAGCTTCTGCCGTCACCCCTGCGGTGCAGGTGACGGGTAGCCCATCGCGGGATGACGACGGGGGAAAGTCTGGGACGACAACTCCCCCACGCCGAGCCCTGAGCGTCCGGTCGCTCTGGGCCAGTATGCTTTTATCTTCATCAGAACTACTTTCCATGTTGGTTTCTGAAGTGATGGTTTAATTTCGGAGTTTTCCTTCTCCTAGGCCGGTTGACATCCAAGTCTGACGAGCCCGGCCTGCCCGGATTTGAAGTCAGGGTTTACTCCCCTATCCCAGTTGTCCCCGTCTTTGGAGGCTAACGGAGCTGAGAACTCCGGGTTTTTGTTCAAGGTTTTCCTTCCTCTATTCCCACTCTAAGTACGAGAGCTCGGTGAGGGGCCCTTCCGAGCATGGGTGACCCTACCAGGGACTCAAAAGAGTCCCCGCCGGCATGGCCCCCTCACTTCACCGCTCCCAAGCCCGGGCACCACGACAAGGTGGTGGGAAATCGCCCGGGACTTGAAAGTTGTACCCACCTCGACCCGTGCCTCACCTACCTGCAGACTGAGTCTCGGCAGCCGCCCGCGACGGGAATGACTATAGTAACCCAATTTTTTTTTTTTTTTTGTAACCCTGAAAAAATGCTATTACGCACACCCGTCTCAGCGGACTGAGGCGAGTAGTGTAGGATTCCCCCCGCCAGAACTCAGCTTGGCGGGGTATACCCACTAAAACCCCAGGGACGGCCGTTTGCTGCCCATTAAGGCGCCCCCCGGGACCCCGTTAAGACTACGCCGGAGAAGCGCCGGTAGGCTGGGGGCCTAATGGGCCCCACTCCTGGGCAGGAGGTATAACCTTCTCTTCAACGGAGGGAGGGGGCCATGACCCCACCTCCGTCGCACCCGGGCCGAGTGCAATGAGGGGTGAGACTTCACTCCTCTCGGCCCCAGGTCAAACGCCGTAGCGGACCTGTCCCCACCATGATACTGGTCTCTCTCGAAACGAGAGAGACCCTCCCCCCTACCACGCCCGAGTCCCCGCTGAATGAAGCCTAGGGCTTGGAACAGCGAGGACTGGGCTTTGCCTTCTTGGGCTCGCTAGCCGCCAACGCCGCCTGGGCCTTCTTGGCTCGAGGCCCAGGGGGGGTTCCGCTGACTTTCCCGGCAGTACGCCCGCCGGGGCCGGGGACGGCTCCTTGGAACCGGAGGGAACAAGTCCCCCGGGACCAGAGGGAACCGACGCCCCACCCACCACCA
>NW_018021414.1:28005-30738 GCF_002006095.1 Pseudomyrmex gracilis | reverse complement strand
GTCACAGACATTAACGGCCTTGTAAACAAGGTCGATAAGGTCTACCGTCGACCGCGTCTCGCACTCACGCTCGACGTCGGACCCGCCGACCGTGAGAAACGTCCTCCTGAGACGCCGAAGTGACTCNGCGTCTGAGGTGCGCCCCGACTCGGACCCAGAGGCCGAGTGCTTCTTTGTGGGCCCCCCGCAGCCTCCGCGGCCTGCCTCTTCAGCGCAAGGTGCGCGTTGCGCAAAGCTTCACAAGCCTTGTGTGGGCCGTCGCCCACGGCCATCTGGCTGGGCTGCTCGAGCAGCTGCCCAGGCAGCCAGTTCCTCCTCGTCAGAAGGTGGATGCTCAACATCCTCTTCTCCAGAGGAGACCATCTCCGCGTCATCCCTCGGGAGTGGAACGTCCAGAGGTTCCGTGGAAAGCACGGAGCCTTGCGATGACATGGACTCCGAAGAGTCCACCCGCCGCAACACCACACGGGGGTAACACCGCCCCCGTTTGCGCAACCCCTCGGGATTGGCTTTCGCAGACGCAGAATAGTTGGAGGAGCCTGCGGTGCACTCCTCCAACCGCCCGTCGTGGGATGACGACGCGGGGGCAGCCGGGACGCTACTCCCCCCACGCCGGAAACTGGGGGTCCGAATCCCCTGTCCCGGTAAGACTTCTTTGCCTTTCTGCGACATATCCATATTAGAAAAGTGCGGTTTTATTTCGGACTTGGACCTGTCCTAGGTCGGTTGCCTACAATGGCTAACGAGCCCGACCTGCCCGGGTTTTCTGTTGAGGTTTTCTTTCCCCTAGGCACACTCTTAGTCTGGCCGCTCACTGAGGACCCGTCCGGCAAGGGAGACCCTGCCAGGAACCGAAGTTCCCGCCGGTATAGCTCCTCAGATCATCACGGCACGCAAGCTCGGGGACCACGACAAGGTGGTGTGCCATCCCCCAAGATAGTAACCCAATTTAACCTAACTTAGCCTACCTACCCTACCCTAACGTGATACATCGTAAAACTGTTATAATTACCAATTATATTATTCTTTTTCTAGGCTCCAGCGGATTTTCTTTATGGAGCAATCATCATAAGCTTGTTCAAATTACCTGGAAAAAAACAAAAGCAAACAATTTAGATTCTAAAAAAAATATACCATAAAAAAAAAAAAAAATCATTCTTTATATAAGAGTCTGTTGGTCGACTTGGAGATAATCTTTTAGAGATGTGGAAAGAATTGAGTTCTACATATGTATATTTATTGAAAAAAGCAGTAAAATATTTACCCGTAGTGGGATCATCTGTTTCTTCTGAAAGGCTTTGTTACGTCCCAGGGGCTGGGTCACGGTTTTGCGGCCGTCTACACCTGCCGGACGTACGTCCTCCCTTTTTGGTCAACCCTAAAACTTTACCGGGGCGGAGGATGAAGATATGACCGGGAGCTGGGGTAGGGTTTTCTGTTCCGGATTAAATCAAAGGGCCGTCAATTATGTATACCGTGTGGTCCTGGAGCGTAGAAAAAATCGTCGGTGTGTTCCGCGATGAAATCAATGTAGGCAAAGTGGCACTTCTTGCACTCTTCTACCGGTCGATATATCGTTAAATTTTGCGAGCATCTGGCGCACAACACATCCGTGGGCTGGGTTCCAATCGAGATACTGTGGCTTATCACGGCCTCGGGTATCAGGACGTCGTCCGTCTCGTGGGTACACCACGTACAGTAGATATTGTTGTCTACCAGGTTAAAAAATAAGCCAGTACCACCAACCGGCATCGGCCAAGGTTGTACTTCTGCCAAAAATCGAACGCCTCCGTCAACTCAATATACTCGTCGAATTCACCGGGCGGTCCCGACCGTCCGATGCACATAGGTGGGCCTATGTGTGCTGCATGTGTGACGCTGGTTACTGTTTTCTGCACGAGACCTTTGTTGACGAAGCCCGGCTAAACCGATGCTTGTGAGAGGATGACTGTGAGTGAGGTACACCACCTTGCATCGCTTTTCCATGTACACCCGGAACCGTGGATCCGTCGGGAAGACCGTAGCCGAGGAAAACAATTCTACCGCGGGTAATCGGGATCAACCTCCACGAGGGTCGAATGATCGAAATCCGCCCCGTGAACCCCTCGTTACTAATAATTCGCAAGACCCGGTTAACGGCGCGTTCCACTGTACTTGTCGTGTGAAAATATGCGGCGCGTCCTTCCGTATCAGTCACGCGGGTAATGTCAAGCACCACGAGGTCAAAAGATTCGGTGCGCGCGTAGGCTCTTTGAAGGGCCCTCAGTTGGTGCTCCCTGCCCCCACGTTGGGTCCGCCGCCTTCGTCGCGGAGACGGGGCCTCTGACTGACGGGAAGCCTAGGAATAGATACAACGAATAAGAGTGCAATCTTTATTGCACCGTTCTCACTGTAGTACCCAGGATCAAGACGTGACGAGTGTGCACTCGTGTGCACCTTCTTCATACTTAGGAATGACAGGAAATGACGAGTGTGCACTCGTGTGCACCATCCTCGTCAACGGAACGACAGGAAGTGACGAGTGTGCACTCGTGTGCATCTCCCTTGCACTTGAGAATGACAGGAAATAACGAGTGTGCACTCGTGTGCACTTTTCTCGTTCTTGAAAATGACAGGAAATAACGAGTGTGCACTCGTGTGCACCGGGTGATACTCTATTGACCACAGTACGATTCGACACCGCTCGATTCGACACAGATTTATTCGACACCAAATTATTCGACACCGTACGAT
>NW_018021414.1:25052-27259 GCF_002006095.1 Pseudomyrmex gracilis | reverse complement strand
CGGTGTCGAATCGTACTGTGGTCAAACGGAACACGCCCTGTGCACCTTCCTCGTCAACGGAATAACAGGAAACGACGCAGGGTGAGCAGGTGTAACTAACAGTACTCAGAACGATGTAAATCGACTAAATATTACACTCGTGTGCGAGGTACAAAAGGGGAATTATTATTATTATTATTGATATGTACTCTTACCATTAAACAAACTTGAAGTCAGATTCGATCTGCGCACGCAAGGTTATCCTAAGTGTAGACGCAAAAAACAACTTATTCTAGGTCTAAAATATTTTAAGTCCCAAGAAAAAAATTAAAATATTCTAAGTCCCGACACAAAAAAAGTAAAATAATATAAGTTACGACACAAAAAAAGTGCACATATTTTAAGTCTTAACTGGAAGTACTTAAAATATTCTAAGTTCTTACTTGAAAAAATTCAAATATTCTAAGTTCCGACACGGAAAAAATTAAAATATTTGAAGTCCCGACACAAAAACATTATAATATTCTAAGTCCCGACTGAAAAGAATTATTGTGAACTGACTTTTTCGCGAAGCGAACTGAACAGGATGAATCTCAGAGACAGACTCTGTGTCCGGACCAGTCGCTCTGGCCGTTTATATAGCGTCCCAAATACGCTGACGCTGCACGGTTTCACGGGTCCAGCGGTTACTAGCTCCTGGCCAACGGTTCGCTGTCTAACGCGTCCCTTATCTTGGCGCGTGCCTTATCTCAACTTCGGGCCGTTTGCCCGGCCAAGCCAGTGACACTGGCCCTTCACAAGCGAACTTTGCCTTGGGAACACTTCGCGCACGAAGAATACAGAATATTTTACAACGTTTTGCCTAAATTACCTAAATATTTATTAAAAGGTTAATTGTACATTTAAAACTACTGAACTAATTTACAAAACGCTAATAATGCTAATTGTTTAACTATTATATAGGACAATAGATATATATGCGGTTAAAATAGTAAAGCAGAATTTAATTATTATGGCAAAATTATAGAAACGTAAATTATAGAAACAATTATAATAATGTAACATTTAGTAATAAAAACACGCGGTAATAATAATTACCTCATAACATAAATAACCAAACTAACAGCAGTAGCCACCACCGGGGCGTTGAAAAGTTCCCGAAAAGTCCCGGAATTTATCAAAATAATTTTTGACGTATATAAACATTTTGTTTATTAACACATGCTGTGTTTAACGACACATAGTGGATATTGTAAATGTAGGATATCTCGAGAACTAAGACAGCTAGGGCAAACCTAATTTTACAGAGGCCCGTCATTTACTGGTTTGTAAATTATGGCGATGAGTGGAAATACACAATTTAAATATTTCGCGAATTAGAAGAGTTATCAAAAAACGGTTTTGTGATCCTTCAGTCTATTACTTAAATGCAAACTACCACAAAATAAAAAGTTAATAATTTTACTTATTTAAACAATCGTTTGTTAACAACAATAGTTAGACGTTTTAAAACACACTGGTATTATGCAGTTTTTTACGCTGAAAACGATGGTGCAAACCGTTTCTTTTTTATCTCTTGTAGTTTCTGACATACTAATTGTGCAACTTACGGGTTGCAGCCCGGTTTTAGTCTGAATTACTTACCTTAAGACTAACGATAACAGAAACATGGTGATAACTAACGCGGGTTGATAAATTACTGAAAAACTTAGTTTTTGGTAATTGTTAATTTACCGACCGTGGCAAATGTTTAAGTACGGTAATGTCACATCCGTGGACTTAGATGTTTAAGTACTTATTATATCAAATTTTCTTTTCTTTTTGTTTCTTTTTTTTACTTTGTTACAGTAGTCGGTAAGTTAGCAGCCTTGAACGTATACCATGGTCGGTAATTTACCATGGTCGGTAATATACCATGGTCGGTAATATACCATGGTCGGTAATACACCATGGTCGGTAGTATACCATGGTCGATAATTTACCATGGTCGGTAATATACCATGGTCGGTAATACACCATGGTCGGTAGTATATCATGGTCGGTAATTTACCATAGTCGGTAATGTACCATGGTCGGTAATATGTCATGGGTGGTAATATACCGTTGTCATAGGAGAATATTGTTATAAAAAAGGTTGTAATAACGCATTAATTAAGGAATCAGTACCGATTATTATGTATGATTTATTGTTATATGTAATTCATTATACTAACGTTGCGCATACAAAC
>NW_018021414.1:19541-23372 GCF_002006095.1 Pseudomyrmex gracilis | reverse complement strand
CTCCGCCCCGGTAAAGCCAGGACGGCTGACCATAAAGGGAGAACGTACGTTCGACAAGAGTAAACGGTTTCGTCGAACCGTGACCTTGAACACTCGGACGTAACAGTAAATTGATGGTACTGGTAATATTACCACCTTTGATACTTGAAAGGAACGGTAGTTATTAGTAGAACCCGGTACCGGCATGAGTTATCTCTTAACTTTGTGTCGTACGGCTTATTTTATTGTAATCGCATTTATTCGAAGTCTATACGCTACAGTCAAGAAGCGCAAAGCTTAAAGGCGGTGATTTAAGGAAGACTCTTTTGACCAATCAGAACATCTTTTGATTTCTAATTGGGTTGTTGAAGTGAATTTTGATCGAGATTTACCGGGTGGTATTCACACGGGTTTAAGAAGCTAAAAAACGCGATAAAGCTACTGACCAATCAGATCGTTTCTCGATTTTTTGACCATGTTCCTGAACGTACTTTTGAGAAAGAGTTAGTGGACCCTACTTGCAGGCGTCCAGAGAGTCCAGAAATTGCAACAAATATGTTGACCAATCAAACGCGTTTTAGTGAACTGGTTAACTAATGAGGTTTCTTTTACCCTTTTCAACGGTTTAAAACACGAATTTCAAGAGATGGTTAACTCGGCGTAGTTGCTACGTGCTTTGTCAATTAGTACGGCAAGTTTTTGCATTTCAGCCAATCAGGTTGTTTGTCACCAGGCAATTGTGAGAGGTCAGGGTTTCTGGTTTGGCCAGGCAAACGGCCCGAAATAGAGATAAAGCACGCGCCAAGATAAGGCACGCGTAAGACCGCGGACCGTTGGCGGCCGCGGGACTGTTGACCAGGAGCCAGTGACCGCTGGACTCGTGGGACTATGCACCGTAAGCGTATTTGGAACGCTATATAAACGGCCGGAGCGACTGGATATGTGGACTCCGTACACATAGTCTGTCTCCGAGATTCAACCCGTTCACTTCGTTCCGCAAAAACATCAGTTTAGAATACTTCTTTTCAGTTAGGTCTTAGAATATTTTAATTTTTTTTAAGTTAGAATTTAAAATATTTTAATTATTTCTAGTTACACCTTAGAATATTTTAAGTATTTCCAGTTAGAACTTAAAACATTTTACTTCTTTCCAATGAAAACTTAGAATATTTTACTTATTTCCAGGTAGAACTTAGAATACCTTAATTATTTCTAGTTGGAACTTAGAATATTTTAATTTTTTCTGTGTTGGAACTAAGAATACTTAAAATTTTTTTTTATTGGGACTTAGACTATTTTAGACGTAAAATAGGTTTTTTGTGCGTCCTCATTTAAAATAACTTTGCGTGTACAAATCGAATCTGACTTCGGGTCTGTTTGATGGTTAGAGTACATAATAATACTAATAATAATAATAATTTTCCTTTTGTACCTCGCACACTGGTGTAACATTTAGTTGATTTTGCATTATGTTGATTACTGTTGGTTATCACTGCTCACCCTACGTCACTTCATCTCAAAAAACGATGAAGGTGCACACGAGTCCACACTCGTCATTTCCTGTTACTCCGGTAATAAAGAAGGGGCACACGAGTGCACACTCGTCATTTCCTGTCATTCTAAATGTACGAGGAAGGTGCACACAAGTGCACACTCGTCATTTCCTGTTATTCCGGTGACGAGGGAGGTGCACACGAGTGCACACTCCTCATTACCTATTGTTCCGTAGACGAGAAAGGCTGCACACAAGTGCACACTCGTCATTTCCTGTCATTCTAAAAGTACGAGGTAGGTGCACACGAGTGCACACTTATAACTACCTGGTTATGAGTACTACGGTGAGAACGGTGCAATAAAGATTGCACGCTTTTTTGGTGTATCTATTCCTAAGCTCCCATCAGCCAGAGATCCCGGCTCCGCAAAGGAGGCGGCGGACCCAACGTAGAGGCAGGGGGCACCACCTGTGGGCCTTTCCAAGAGCCTACGCGCGCACTAAGTTTTTCTACTCCGCGGTGCTTGACACTACACGTGCCCATGTGACCAGTACGGAAGGACGCGCCGCGAACCCTCGCACGACAAATACAGTGAAACGCGCCGTTACCCGGGTCCCGCAAATTATTGGTGATGACAGGTTTACGGGGCGGATTACGATCACCCGACCCACATAGAGTTTGATTCCGATTACCCGCTGTGGACTGTTCACCAGGCTACGGTTTTCCCGACGGCTCCACGGTTTTGGGTGTACTTGGAAAAGCGACGCAAGGTGTTGTACCTAACTCGGAAATTCATTCACGAGCATCGGTCTAACCGGGCGCCGTCAACAAAGGTCTTGTGCGGAAAACAGTAACCAGCAATGTACATTTAGCACATATAGGCCCACCTATGTGCATCGGACGATCGCCACCTCTTAGTAAACCCGGCGAGTATATCGAGTTGACGGAAGCGTTTGATTTCTTGCAGAAGTACAACCTTGGCCGATGCCGGCTGGTGGCACAGGCCTATCTTACCTTGTTAGACAACAATATCTACTGTACGTGGTGTACTCACAAAACGTACGACGTCCTGATACACAAGACCGTGATAAGCCACAGTATCTTGATCGGGACCCAGTCCACGGATGTGTTGTGCGCCAGGTGCTCGCGAAATGTAACGATATATCGACCGGTAAAAAAGTGCGTGAAGTGCCACTTTGCTTACATCGATTTTATCGCGGAACACACCGACGATTTTCATACGCTCTAGGACCCTACGGTATACATAATTGACGGCCCTTCGATTTAATCCGGAACAGACGACCGTACACCAGCTCCCGGTCATATCTTCATCCTCCGCCCCGGTAAACCCTCAGGGTTGACCAACAAAAAAGGACGTACGTCCGATAGGTGTACACGGCCGCAGGACCGTGACCCGGTCTTTGGGAGGTAACACTTGTTATGTTTTTTTCGGTGTTTTTCTCGATATTCTCAGTAACTAACACCGCTGCCACAAAATATTTATCTTTTTATGTTCCGTCCAAGTGCGCAAAGACACGGTCCGACGACACCGTTTACACTTGCTGAACGTACGTTCTCCATTTTTGGTCAGCCGACTGAGCTTTACCGGGGCGGAAAATGAGGATTTTGGTCGGGAATTAATGACTGGACTGACAGTTACTGAATGTTATTTGATTACCGACCGTTACGGACTGCGGTTTAATTATCGACAATTACCGACTGTTGTGTGATTACCGACAGTTACCGACAATTATAGACTGTTGCCTGATTACCGTCAGTTACCGACTGTCTCTTGGATTACAGACTGCTACTTTATTACCGATGTACTTACAGACTTAGTTACCGAGAGAATTACCGACTTATGTATTCTCCAAAATAGCAAAATTACTTATTCTTAGTTCTCATTTCTGAATACACCATTTTTTGTCTTTTCTCTGTATATACTTTAACTCGCGGGTCTGATGGCGAAATTGTTGCCGAGTACACCAACCTTGGGTTGCTGAGTTGTATTAACTTCCACCTTGGTCTAATAATAATGCGATGATTCCCTACGTTTGTTATACTTGTTATAAGTAACGCACGGAAAATTGACCAATCACAATCGATTATTCTT
Organism: Pseudomyrmex gracilis; assembly: GCF_002006095.1. Taxonomy (NCBI): domain Eukaryota; kingdom Metazoa; phylum Arthropoda; class Insecta; order Hymenoptera; family Formicidae; genus Pseudomyrmex; species Pseudomyrmex gracilis. The sequence continues at coordinate 19,787 of NW_018021414.1, read as the reverse complement.
CTGTACTTTGTCTGTGATTGGTCAATTTCTTACTGTTGCGGCCTACAACTCTCCATTGTAGACGGCTCTTTAGTTCCAACTCCTGTATTTCCTGCATTTCCTGCATTAGTTCGTTCCATCTTGCTTAACTGAACACAGCCTTACGCACGCATATTATGATCATCATTATTCAGAACTCAGGAGCGCACTTATTCTTTTTGGCACTTTGAGATAAAACTGATAATACTACTACTAATATATAATATA